>NC_143576.1:214776816-215076816 GCF_048544385.1 Mastigoproctus giganteus
CTCTATTACAGAAGATTTAGGAGAAGTCCGGTTGGCCTGCCTCTCTAAAATCCACTCACGCACACCTTCTCGATGGTAAGCCCTGTTACGTCACTTAGGTGGCAACGAACGTGTAGAGTGGTTCTCTTCAAGACGCCTGGTCAGCGTGAAGAGGAAAAGACCAAACCCTCCAGCATATGACAGCACAACAAAATAAATGGCCCTCAGTCCCCAGCAGCTTTCACTCCCCCTCCCTCATACGACTATGAGAGGATCAGAGTTGAAGCAGAGGGTGCTAAGAATCTCTGGGTACGACCAGGCTGCCATGCACGGAAATTGAACTTGGCCTGTTATAACGTAAGATCACTCATCGGTGATGACAGGATATTAGAGCTGGAAAATTAATTAGAAAATGTGAATTGGAATATCATCGGTTTGGCTGAAACAAGAAGAAGAAATGAATCACTTATAAGTTTATCAAGTGGAAATCTGCTGTACAACAATGGAAACAGTGAAAGGAGTGAAGGTGGAGTTGGGTTTCTGGTCCATAAAGATTTAAAAAACAACATTTTGGAATTCAAAAGTACATCACCAAGGGTGTCAAGACTAATACTCAAGATTTCTAAGAAGTACAAGCTAAAGGTTATAATGATTTATACACCAACATCGAGTCATGATGATGAAGAGGTTGAAGAAATGTACACCGAAATTGAGAGTCTTCTAGATGAGGAGAAAATCCACTACACTATTATTATGGGGGACTTCAATGCTAAGGTTGGAAAAAGACAAAACAGCGCAGAAAGGTGAACTATAGGAAATTTTGGAATTGGTGAAAGAAATGAAAGAGATGAAAGACTTGTGGACTTTGCAGAATCTCAAGCATTGTCAGAAATGAACACTTTTTTCAAGAAAAGGGTGAACAGAAAGTGGACATGGAAGAGTCCAAATGGATTAACAACTAATGAAATCGACTTCATCCCCACTAAAAGAAAATATATTGTGAATGATGTTACCGTCCTGAATAAGGTAAATGTTGGAAGTGATCACAGAATGGTAAGATGTGCACTTGATATAGATGTAGGAAATGAAAGGAAAAAACTGACTCGAGTAAATAATACAAAGGTATTTGAGATAACAGAAGAGGAGAAAAAGCAGTATGTACTGGAACTTAAGGACAAGTTTGAGCTTCTGCAGACTGCTCAGAACCAAGTTATCGACGAGGAATATTACAACTTTCTGAAAGTGATAAAGCCCAAGAAACCTATAGGGAAAAAAAATCCAAAGAAGAAAAAATTAGTCAAAAAACACTTGTTATGATGAACCGAAGGCGAAAAATGAAGAGCAAGATAAACACTGACAAGGAAAAAAGTGAGTATACTGAGTTATGCAAAGCCATTAGAAAGAGACTCAGAGAGGACATAAGAAGATGTAACACAAGAAAAGTAAAACAAGCATTAAAGGAAAACAAAGGATTTAAATCAGCAGCCATGAGCAGGAACACAGAAAGACAAATGATACTGAAACTGAAGAATAGCGATGGTGTACTTATAAATAGCAGAGAAGGCATAATTCAAATAGCAGAAGACTACTATAGAGAATTATACAAGGAGCGAGGGAATGATTCCAGCAGTGGGGAAGATGGATTGCAAAGTAGCAACACATACGACATACCCGATATTCTTCCTGATGAGGTAGAACATGCGTTGAAGAAAACGAAGAATCAGAAAGCCCCGTGGGAAGATGAAGTTACTGTAGAGTTGTTAAAATTGGGAGGAAGAGACATAACACAAAAACTGGCAAGGCTCTTCACAAAGTGCATTAGAAAAGGTGTGACACCTAAGCAGTGGAATAATGCAATCATAGTTTTGCTGCATAAGAAAAGAGATAAATCAGAAATTGGAAATTATAGACCAATTAGCTTGTTATCCCACATCTACAAGTTGTTCACAAGGGTCATTACTAACAGATTAGAAAGAATACTTGATTAGAATCAACCGAAAGAGCAAGCTGGCTTTAGGACAGGATTCTCAACTATGGATCACCTTCACGTAATATCACAGCTAATGGAGAAAGCAAATGAATATAAAACACCATTATACCTGGCATTTGTGGATTATGAAAAGGCATTTGACTCCATACAGCATAAGGCAATGTTTCGGGCACTGGAAAGACAAGGCATGGATACCCCATATATTATGATTTTGAAGGAAATATATGAGAGTGCTACCTCCTTTATTAGACTAGACAAAGACAGTAGGAAATTTAAAATCGAGAAAGGAGTTCGAAAAGGAGACACAATATCCACGAAGCTGTTTACTGCTGCCCTTGAGGAAGCTTTCAGAAGATTAGACTGGACGCAGAAAGGAGTCAATGTGAACGGAGAGTATCTAAACCATTTACGATTTGCAGATGACATTGTGGTCATAAGCCACGATCCCAAAGAATTAGGGGAAAATCTTAATCAGTTATGCACAGTTAGTATGGATTTTGGACTAAAGATGAACATGGCTAAAACAAAAGTTATGATGAACAAGTATGCTACAGAAAGGGACATATTGATTGAAGGAGCAGTAATTGAAAAGGTGGAGTCATATACTTATCTGGGACAAGTTATTAGCTGTAATAATGATAAATGGCTGGAAGTCAAGAGAAGAATAAATTTTGGATGGATAGCATTCAGGAAATATAGTCACATACTGAAGAGTAATATCCCAGTTTGTCTGAAACGTAAAATAATGAATCAATGTATACTCCCCACCATGACTTATGGAAGTGAAACTTGGGCACTCACCAAAAGAATGAAAGAGAAGCTGAGAACTACACAGCAAAGAATGGAACGAATTATATTGGGAATCAGACTGTTAGATAAGAAGAGAAACACATGGATTAGACAGCAAACTCAAGTAAAGGATATTCTTATCAAAACTAAAGAACTAAAATGGTCTTGGGCAGGACATCTAGCTCGAAGACATGATGACAGACGGACTAAGAAAATAACAGAATGGTACCTAAGAGGAGCTAGAAGAAAACCTGGAAGACAAAGGCGGAGATGGATAGATGAAATTCATGAGTTTGTGGGTAGTAAATGGATGGCCAGTGCTCAAAACAGAAGGAACTGGAAAGTTGCTGGAGAGGCCTTCATCCTGCAGTGGATTGAAAATGGCTGATGATGATGAACTGTTTTTTGTAATTGGTTATCCAGCTTTCTCACTGAGGGTGATGTTAGATGACTCTCTGTCTTCTAACTTCTCCACTAATGCTGGTGTCCCCCAAGGTTCAGTTCTTTCCCCTACTCTTTTCCTCTTGTATATTAATGACCTTCCTCCATTTCCCGGAAATCCTATGCATAGTTTTGCTGATGATAGCACTGAAAATACTGGAAATTGCATTGCACTGCACTTTCCAGTATGAGGAACCTCGCCCTGCTCAATTAGCTTCAACTTCTCCAATATCCGCTACCAATTCCTTAAACGATGATCTCCAGGAAATTCTTCAGTGGGGAAAAGACAAGTTAGTTGATTTCAATCCTTCTAAAACTCAGTCCTGTCTTATATCTCGCAAAAAGGATTCTTCTGCTCCTATACTTATCTTTGGTGACACTCCGATTTCTAGGCAAAATGATATATCTCTTTTGGGAATTACCCTGACTTCTAATCTCTCTTGGCACAAGCACATTACAAATATTGCTTCCTCTGCATCTAAAAAACTTGGTTTTCTCTTTCGCTCTCAGCGTTACTTTTCTTCCAAACAGCTGCTCACTCTGTATAAATCGCAAATCCGCCCTGCCATGGAACATTGTTCCCACAACTGGGGTGGTGCCCCCAAAACCTCTCTCAGGCTTCTTGATTCCATTCAGAAGAGGGCAGTTAGGTTAATTAATGATTCATCTCTAACAGAGTCTCTCCACTCGCTGTCTCATAGACGTACTGTTTCTGCTGCATGCCTCTTCTACAGATACTTCCATGGGCACTGTTCTTCTGAATTGGCTTCTACAATTAGTGCTCTCTTTTTCAAAGCAGTCCAAACACGTGCCGCCACCAGCCAACATCCATTTACTGTCCAACTTCAAACTCACAGAACCAACTTTTTATCTTCCTCGTTTATTCTTCATTCAACTGCCGTTTTCTGGAACAACCTTCCTTCATATGTATTTCCTGAAAATTACAATCTACAGAAGTTCAAGTCCAATGTCAACAAATATCTTCTTTCGTCTTCTCAACCTCCAACCCAAGCACGGTACTAAGTACTATAGGTTCTAATACCTCTCGTGTTTGGGGTTTTCATTAAAAAAATAATAATAATAGGCAGCGGCACGAAGTCAAGATGGTGTCAATAATAGGCGTTATTTGAAATGCCCGTCTGGGCTAAGGAATATTAAGACAATACGATTTCGATTATTATAATTTACAAAAAAAAAGATGATATCTTCCAAATTTGGAAAACTGTTTTCCAGATCTGCTAAAAAAAATAAAATGCTAATATATGAGGTATTTTTTTTATAAAGGGAAAAAAATTATTTCATTTAACGAAGTCACTAATAAGTCCCATCTCAAACCGCTATCGAGATCTTCTAGAATTCCTATGTTAACTAATAATTCAAATATCTCTATCACCTATCCTCTTGGCATTGCTAATCTTTTTACTACTCACTTTTCGAAACTTTGTTCTCCCGAATAGTAATGACAGTTTTGATAGATTAGTTTTCACTACTGATGACGTCCAGTCAGCCATTTCTCGGCTTAAAGATTTCATTTATCCTGGACCTGATACCCTCCCTGCTATTTTTTTCAAGAAAAGTAGTTCACTTTAGCTCCAGTTCTTAGAAATCTCTTTAATTACTGTCTTCTTCTTCATGGATGTTACCCTTCATCGTTCAAAGAGACTTATACCATTCCGATTTATAAATAAACAGGGTGAAAAAGCTAAGCCTAATAACTACCGACCTATTACTATACTGAATACAATTGGGAAAATTTTTGAACTTCTACTTTATAAATATCTTAGTTCCTATCTTCACCCTTTTATAAATAATCCTCAGTATGCTTTTCTTCCCAGGAAATCAACTGTTTCAAATCTTGCCTTGTTTTCTCATTTCCTGAAAACTAATTTGGACAAAGGAAATCAAATTTATTCGACATGCATTTGAGTCTGTCCACGTCGATCTTTTGCTGTTTAAGCTATCATCTATGGTCTACGATTCCCTTTACTAGATTTTCTTGATTCACTGCTTAGAAATCGTAAACTATCCGTACTAATTGATGGTACTTCATTAACTCCGTTTACTGTTTCGCAAGGTGTTCCTCAAGGCTCACCATTGGGTCCGCTCTTCTTTATTGTTTATACTAATGATCTGTCAACGTTATTTCAATCCGTTAATGTTGAGTGGCAACTCTATGCAGATGATATTAAACTTCACCAAATTATTTTTTCTTCAACTGACAGCGATGAACTCCAGTCCTGTCTTGATTCCCTCTCACTCTGACTCAATAAAAATAACTTGTTTCTAAACCCGTTAAAATGTAAATTATGTCGCTTTCTCTCTAATCGTGTGGTCAGACCCTCTGTCCTTACTGATTATTATATTGGAAACTCTCTAATTGCAAGTACCTTGCAATTCTAAATCCTTGATATGTTCAAGGATTTAGGTGTCCTATTTCGATCTGACCTTCATCCCTCTTCCCACGTCGATCACGTAATATCTCACACTTCTAAACTTCTTGGATTAATCAAGCGTTCTTCCTCTGTTTTCAAGAGTGACAAAGTTATAATTCTTCTCTAGAAGCAGCTTATACTTCCCATTTTTGTTTATTGTGATATTATTTGGTCCCCACAACGGGAATATCTTTCTCAAAGACTTGAGAGAATTCAAATTAAATTCATTAAATTTCTATGCTATCGAAATGGCATTGCCTTTCAACGTCGAAATTATGGAGCTCTTTGTGGTCGATTCGGAATCATTCCTCTTCACTCTAGCCGACAACTCCATGGGTCTTTTTTTGTCTACAATATCATAAAACTCTGTTATCGATTCTCCATCTCTTCTGGAACAAATACCTTTTACTAAAACCATTTGAATTCTCGTTATAAAATTAATTGCTCACTGCCTTTTCCTCGTTTTCAACACTTGGTAGTCCTCTGTTCCATTTTCTTCAGGTATTGAATAATTACAACATTAATAATTACAATTTGGTTTACTTTGGTGGTGATAAAATCTATAAGAACCATTTCAGCGTTGATGTGAAAAATACGATCTTTTAATTCCTGCTCTTCTTAAGAGTGTCTATCTGCTCTACACACTTCACGGATGTCAGGAGCATCTATTATACTCCTTATAATTCCTGCAATATCCTTTACTACAATTTTTTTTTGAAAAATACCTCATTGTTTTAGGATTATTAAATATATTCGCTTAATTGTTTAAGCAGTTCAATTTAAACTACGTGATGCTCTAGTATCTTTTTCCAACTTGTTAAAAATTAGCTCAGCACAGACCAGACACAATATTTCAGTGGACAACTTAATGCTCTGGCAGCTTTCGAGAACGCTGTGGGAAGGTGAAACGTTCTCAATTTTATAATAATTGGAACACGTTTGCGATAATGGTTTTTCTTTGAACTATTAGAGAAATTTAGCTAATAAACTTAAGAACGCTTTATCAGTTGACATACTTTTTGGAACGTTACAATTCTGTCTGGGCTGTCAAGGAAAATTGAAGTTTATCAGACAGACATTTTTAAGAATATGTGATCAATGAACCAATTTAATTCAAATAGGTGAGTCGCCAAGTTTAAATAAATGCAGTCTGAAATGAATCGAGGTACTCTCTGCGTAGATAACAGTTGTTTGTGATTCACATTGGGGGATAGAATAAAAAGAAGAGAGAAAAATTATGAGCGATGTAAGAAATATAAATAAGAATATAAGAGAAAAATCATGTAAAAATCAATGTGTGCTGATTAAAACAGAACGGGAAGGCTAATGTATTATTAAGAATATTATTGTCTGTATGTTGATTTATTTTCATAGAAGAGAAGAGAAATTTCAGAAATTGGCACCATAAATGGAATCTCTTTTTTAGAGGCTATTTGTTTTCTTTTTTATCAGTATTTTGGTAGATAACATTAATTTTTAGCGTTTTTTTTTTTCGCTGTTTTTGAAGTAGTTTATTACGCTTACTTTTTTGGGACCAGTTTATTTATTTTCTTATTTTATAACGCACAATAAACGTCACCTGTACCGGGAACAATTTATATGAAGTGAACAAAAGTGCACGATTAACTATTCCTAGAAGTTAGTCTCTATCACCCCTCTCCCAAAGCCAAAAATCAAGAGGAAGTGGAAGTTATATCCGGTTTGTTTCCTCTTAGGGCCTTAAAGAGCGATAAAAGCGTTTAAACTGCAGCAGTATAGCTATTAAAAATGCATAAAATGCATGGTACTTTACATTGTCTTCAGATGACTGGTCCCAAACCTTTATGTAATTGGAACCAGAAGAAAACTGCGTTAAAAGTGGGATAGCCCAGTAAGCAAGAGTGTTAAAAAGGACATTTACTGTATATTTGTGAAAGAAAGACATTACATGGTTATTCTTTGGGATTAAATTAAGACGAATTAGCATTATACTATCACCTGTTAATACGTGTACAACCACTGCAATATTGGGACTAAAACTGTAAGGTAACGTTTAAAGATTCTGCTGAATCTCATTGATGGCACCTGAGGTTTATTTTTCTTTGTTCTCCAAGGGTGAACGAGATTCAGCAGAATTTTGAAACGACCCCTTTTGTTTTCAGTACCAGTATTATGAAGGTTACTTCATATATTCACTTGTAATCGTTTACAATAAAACTGCTTAAAATTAAATTACAATAAAATTATTTTTATGGCTAAACTTCTATAATAAAATGAATTAACGATACAGAGTGAAAGTCAAACCAGAAATGAAAGGAATACTAAAATTCCGCAGGTATCCATTGAGAATTGGACACATGTTTATATAAACTTGTTTTATTCGGAATAATCGATACTATAACCTCCCGAAATATTTACTATTCCTCCTGAATCACCCTGTATGTAACTCAATTGTTCTCTGGCTCTCTTGAGGAACAGTCATTAATTTGGCCAATGAACAGATATCGGAAAAGCAATAGTTTATTACAAAACTAGAGAAGTAGGAGTGGATTTCCCAGTGGGTTCTTTCCCCTACCCATGGGCCCCAAGAAGCACGATCTATTGAATATATATGGTTGCACAAAGTTTAAGTTTTATTGTAACGTCGACTATTTCCATCATCGTGCCCAAAGGTTAAAGAGAAAGTTTACAGCTGTCAGTTGTAGGCCACCATGTTTGGGACACGTGTTACATTTCATAACACGCTAAATGTAACATTTAGGACGCCACCACTGCAGGGTTAAGAACTCCTTTAGCCACAAAACGAGTGAAAAGTGGGAAAGTCATCACACTGTCACGCAGAAGGGAATATAGGGAGATTAACCGCATAAGTTGCTTCTACACTTATTTCACAGACATCATACATAACTTTATGGTCATCTTCCTTAAGCCAGTGGGAATATTATAAGAGAAACTGATGAACACTGCTAGGCTTAGATATTTCTAATGGTAGTTTGATATGCAGGGTGTCACCAACACCAAATTTAACTTTAAATTGGAATCAACTACCTTGTTATATGGGGAGTGAATGAATCTACTCTCTGTGCTGTTTATCACCTCTATTTATAATTTAATCCTTTGCAACACATGTTGCCATTTTTTCTGCTGTTTTCATTTTCTTGCTTTCCTCCCGATGTTTGCAGAATAAAACGAATCCAGTTCATTGTGAGCTTTCGAGCTACGAACATCCATAAAGAAAAAACGTACACGCTGTTAAGGCATGTGACATTTAGAAAGTTCCCAAGATATTACAAATTTAACATTGTTTAACGATTACTGAAGAAAGAGAGAACCGAATAACGATCTGGTTTCTCGTGCTGTTGCTATGCCAACCAAGGATCTTGTTAGGAGGATTTTATGTATTATAACAGTAACTTGCGCAATGGTGATGAAAGATTTCATAAGAAGGTTGGCGTGTACCGTGTAAGTGTCAACAAAGACATTGCAGAATACTGGAACTTTGTACAGCTGTATACTATTTTTTGAAACCATAATAAATTGCAACAGATCTAGGAGGCATGCAACAAAAAGTAAAATAAACAAGCTCAGAATACAACGGAATTAATACAGTGTAATGATTTTTTAAAGTTGAAGCAGATGGATTGAAAATGTGAGTTGCGGTTTTTGTATTAATCCAAACTAAGGGATATAAGTTGTAGTTTAAGGATCCTATTAAACATTAATAGAATGCGGAAGTACACTTACTTAAATTTATTCGTCTTACAGTGCACCTGACCGAAGAGTGATCCGTCAGTCGACAGGAAGCCACAGAATCACAGACACTATCCATGAACAGATTCATACCTGCACTAGGTAAAGCACACTCTACCGAACTATATACCATTTCCCATAGGTTACTAAACTCAGGAGAGAGAAGAAATTAAATACCACTGACCTAGCTTTTATACAGGACTCGGTGTTCCCCTTGGCCTACTGGGCTGACTTCCAGCCTTCTCCCCTCTTCCTATCTTTGTCTGTGCAGTGACAACTAAGATGCTTTTTCTACCCACAGATTAAATTAAGCTTAGTGTCATCCAGTAAACATTACAAAAGTTTCTGTCATCCCTCCTTCAGTGGGGGTGTTAGAGGTGGAATTTGACCTTAGGGCTTTGAACTCAGGTGAAACTATTTAACTTTTGGTTTAAAGAATGCTAAATGTCACTAGGGTCACCCGCAATATTAATCGAACTACTCAAGTGTATTATTTTCGTGAATTGCTTATGTTCTCCGGTTGATTTGTCTGTTTATATGAACGAAAAACCCAAGTTTTTAGGGAGGAGGAACCTTTTGTCTGTGCCTGAGACCGACTAACTCGGCCACCGAGTGAAAAGAGCCCATAAAAGTTCTTTGGGTCATTTGCGGGATTCGAAACTGGACCTTTTTATTTTCACCCGGTGTGGGAAGGATGGTGAAGATGCCACTGTGCTTATCTGCGCAGTTTAAAGAATGCTAAGGTTGATGTACAGTACAGAGAAGGGCAACAAGATTAGTGAATGGAACAAAGGGTTGCTCTTACGAGGAGAGGCTTAAATTTTGCAAGTTGCAGCAGCTGGAGACTAGACACCTGAGAGGTTATCTGATCGAGGTGTATAAGGCCTTGAATGGGTTGAGCAAGTTGAATGCTGATGGGATTCTTCCTCTTGCTCAGATTAAGCACCTGAGGGGGTACAGATTCAAATTGAGGAAAGACAGTTATAGAACAGATGTGCGGAATTTTGCATTTAGTCAGCGGATGGTTGATTGATGGAACAGTCTTCCATCCTAGTGGACTTTTTAATATACAACAGTAGCACGTAAAAATAATAGCGTTCTCTCTGTCTCTCCCTCCCCGATTTCAATCTTTTATTTTATTATTTATTTATTTATTATTAAGGTTTTTTTTTGAAATTTCATCTGCACTAGTAATCTCATGAGGTGAATTTGTATTTTTGTTAGAAATATAATCTTAATTTCATCGTTTATTTTATTTTCCACTAAAATAAAATCATTCTGGTGCCCGATATATATTTTTTCTTCTTCAAGGAAATGCACGATTTTGTTAACGTCAAAGGAACCATTTGTCAGTATCCCAAAAAAAGTACCATGTCTAACACGAGATGGCGCCACAAAAATATGTCACTTTTTTTTTTTTTTAATATTTTTGTTGGAGTAAGTGTTTAGCAAAAGCTTGAACAGAAGAAGGAAAATGCTTTCAACTGCTTCTCTCTCTCTCTCTCTCTCTCTCTCTCTCTCTCTTAGAGGGGAATATTTGCCCATTTAGATAATCGGCAGTCTGTCATAATTTATCTTTCTTTTCCTAAACTGTCACTATCTGTACTAATGGCTAAAATAAGATGAATGCTTTAAGATTGATGGTGTTAAAATTTTGCAGCTGTTAAGGCAACAGTCAAAGCTGATTGATGTTTCTCTTACACCCATCCTCTCTTACATCCATCCTCTCGAAAAGAAGACGTGCAGAGAATTTCCATATCAAATTAATTGAAGTTTCGTACCGATAATTTTAGAAAAAAATATAAAGCCATTGATATGGGATTCAATCCTCGTTGCAGTAAAAGAGGTGCAGTATTAAGAACGAGAACTCACAATTCATGCTGGGAAAGGACGAGTATTTTAATCAAAAGAATTGAAAAAAGAGGACCTTAAAAGTGCTTAGTCATTATTGAGATCAGAGAAACATTTTTTTTACAATCTGAAGTCCTGTCAATGGTCATTACAATATCTGCCACTCCATCTTAAAGGCGCAACTATCGAAAAAAAGGAATTTTGATTTTATTCATTAGCTTTTATGTAAACTTTGCCTATTTCATTGCTTTTATGAGGTAATAATTAACAAAGCAATTAGAAATTAATTATACAGTTAATTTTGTATAAAAGAGACACGCTTAAACATCTGTGAAATTTATAATTGAAATTAGGTTGATTAGATTATTACCTTTCTCTGTGTCTTGGTCCGGTCTTTGTCCAGTCCTTGATTGATCACCCGATGAGGCTGGCACGTGTTCAGATTTCTCTTTTTCATTACTGTCATTTCCTTTTTTACCTTTTCCTCTGTTAGGTTCTTTTTCAACATTTCTTTCATCTGTATCCCTTAAGTCACATTTAACAAGTGGTGGTGGTGGTTGCGTACCAGGAACTTCTTTGGTTTCTGTTTCCGTTTTGATGATCTCAGTTTGTTTGATTCCCGAAGCTGGAGATGCCACTTTGTCTTCTTCAGTGTAAAGAACGTTACCATTTATGTCCTTTCCTGTGTGTGGTTTTTTAATCTCATCTGCATCTGGTCTTTTACTTTTTGCAATTAAATTCGTCTTGGGTTTGACTTTCTTTTTTGTTTTGATATTTGCTTTACTGCTATCGTTTGATAAATTATCTTTCGACAGCTCTGTTTCACTTTTACTGATTATTAATTCTCCTGCCTTTGGTGTTCCTTGAACCTTTGAATTTGTTTGTTTAGAATCATCCTGATCGGTTATATCTGTTGTGTCTGCTGGCATAGATACAGATCGAATATAAGCAATCTTTGAAGTAGATTTTAAATTATTTTCTTTATTTATTTCAACCTTTGTCTCGTTTCCGGTAGATGGCGCAGTTACAATACAGTTTTCATTTGCAGCGTTTGTTATGTTTTGTCTTTCAAGGTTGCCAACAACCAAATGGCCATTTTTTGTTTGTGAGTTTGTTTCCGGCTGTTGTTCGATGTCGTTGGTGTGATTTTCATTAGAGATAGCATGAGTTTCAGCCAGAGGAATTTTGTTCTCTATAGAAACAGGAATGATTTTCTCTTCACATTTTCCTTCGGTCGCTTGTATTGAATTGTTTTCCCTCTCCTTCTTTCCATCTGGAACTCTTGGTGGAATGTTAACTTCGTCATTAGTAGCTGATGGCACAGGAACTGCTTTCTCATTCAGGAAAGAGTCAGAAGATTCAGGAGGGGGTGTTTTTGGAGTTAAATCTTTCTTCTTAAGTTTAAACTTTGCATCTTTAGTGGGGGTGGGAGGCTTTCCAAGCACTGTTTCTGTTTGAGATTGTTGGACTCTATCTTTCTTTGTTAAGTTTTGCGTGCTGACTTCTTCTTTAACTGTTTCATTTATCAAGGGTATTCTGTCTATTTCGGAGGAGTTTTCAGCGGAAGACTTTGTATTGCTGTCTTCAACCTGTTCGGTAACGTTTTGCTCTGCCTTTTCAAGTTCAGATATAGCTTTAGTCTTCAAGGGTGGTTTCTGTCCCATCTTCTTCTTTCCTTTAGTTACCTGTTTTGGCAGATCTTTTGTGTCCTTGGTGTCCTGTATGACTGTTGTTGCTGAGTTATCTGCTAAGGGACTGCTTGGGATATCTCCAGTGGGTTTCACTGTCGCAGATTCTTTACTGGTGTTATCTATTATGCTATTTGAATCGGTTAATTTCTTGTTATTATCAGCAACTGAAGAAACTGTTCCAGTATTATTTTGTGGTTTATCTACTTCTGACAGTTCTGTAAATTTCTTGTCTTGTTCTGGACTTGAATTTTCTTTTAGTTCCACTTTTTTTGGTTTGGATTTCAAAATGCCTTTTAATTCCGCAGGTTGTTTAGCACTCTTCGTTGTTTTTGGTGCTATTTCTAAGGAATTTTTGTCCTCGGACTTTTGCTGGAAAACTGGTGTTTCTTCTGGCTTGATGTCATTCAATTTTGATTTTTCTTCATCTTTAGATTCACTAAGCGAAAAGGTTTCTACTTTTTTCGATTTAGGTGTTGTGACTTTTGTATTTTTGTCACCTTTGGATATTTGTGTAATATCTTTAATATCTTCCGATGGCTGACATTTTGAATCAGATACGATTTGTACATCTTGTATGTTTGTGTTTTTACTAGTTTTAGAAGGTAATGTATTTTCCATCTGAATACTCATTGCCTCCTGTTTTAAATTTTTGATTTCGCCTCTTGATTTCTCATCTTGATTTTTCGCCTCTTGATCTTTTGCCTCTTGATTTTTCACTTTTGAAATATGAAGTCCTTTTGGGACGTCTTCAAACACAAGCTGTTTTTTATCACTAATTGGAGAGCACAATTTCTCCCGTTTCTTGTTATCATCTTTAATATCTTTTTGTCCATTTGCTTTCGACTCATTTCCAGACTGTTTAATATTCGAATTAATTATACCTTCCCCTGTGCTGCTCTTATCTAGTGTGAGGCTTTGATTTTTCATTTCTTTAGAAGGAATGGTGTTTTCTTTGTCATACTCATTAATGCCTTTCAAAAATGATTTTCTACATTCTTCATCTTTCTGTTGGGAAGCTTTTGTTGGTTCTGTTGCTGTTGTAATAACTGCATTGGATTCATTTCTGCTGCTCTCAGTGCCGCTTTCATCCTTTTTCTCACTCAGGATATTTTCTTTTAATTTTTTTGTTTTCTTTGGAAGTATCATGGTGATAACTTCTTCATCGTGTTTTTTGCCTTCTTCCGCTGATTTAGATGCAAGTCGCCTGGCAGCTATTGCTGAAGACTTAATGTCCGATTTTAGCTTCAAAGTGACTTTTACGAAATTATTATCTTCTCCATCCACTGCCGCTTGAGGTGGTTTAGCTTCGTCTTTATCGTTCTTTGATTCGACTGCTTTCTTCTCTTCAACTTTTTCCTCAGTGTGCGTTGTAGGTGCCGAATCTATTTTGTCATCTCTGTCCGCTTGTTTATCTGGCGGATCTTTCGTTGTTGGTGTTGGTGGAAATGCCCTTGTGTTTGTGTTAGCGCTTTCTGCTTGAGGAATCAGTTTCGATTTGATGGTGCTCAGCGCAGTTGACTTTGATGGATCTGGTTTGACTATCTGTTTTAATTTATTTGAGGCAAGATCTTTTTGCTTTGGAGAGTCCACTGTAGGTGAGAGTTGTCCTTCATTTCCCTGATTACTTTCATTCATTATTTTTTTAGGTCGGCTTTCCTTTTTTTGGATTATATCTTCCTTGGGTGTGGATGGGATATTTGCTGTTGTGGTTTCTACTTTGACATGCTCTTCAGCTGGTATTGGTGGACACTGTTTGATTATGCTTGGTGGTGTAATCATTTTTGCATCTGTGTTTCCTTGCTGTTTATTGAGGTCTGCTGAAGTTATAAAAGATAGTGGATGTTCTGTCTTATTTGGTGAACATTGTTTCGTTAATTCAAGTTCTTTAACTTTCTTGATGACCCTTACTTTAACAAGATCTCCTTTTGGACTTTCTGCTGATTCTCCTTGAGTGATCATGTTAGGTGAATGATTCTCTGAGTTTGTTGAGAATTGTTCTGGTGTTTCAGATTCCATGCCTCTGTTTTTCGTTACTCTGTTTAGTTTCTCTGTTGGTGTTGTTGGAGCAGAGGCATTTTTGTCTGGAGTTTTAATTATTTTTGTACTTGCGATTTCCTTTTGTTTGGTGAGCCCTATTTCGTTAATTACCAGCTGCTCCTTTGAATCCATTCGATCAGTTTTGTTATGAAATGTTTCTACTGGAGTTGATGAAAACTGTTTCGTTAATTCCGGTTCTTTGGCTTTTTTTATGCCTTTTTCTTTAACAAGATCCCTGTTTTGACTTTCTGTTGATTCTGTCCGAGTGGTAATATTAGGTAAATTGTTTTCCGCTGAGCTTTTCGAGTACTGTTCTTTTATTTCAGATTCCTTACCTTTAGCTGTCAATACGTTTTTCGCTTTGTTGAGGTTTTCTGTTAGCGTTAATCGGGTTGAGGTATTTTTTTCTTCATCTTTAACTATCTCTGTAGCTGTACTTGCGTTTTGTGTAGCAAGATCTGTTTTCTGAATTGGTGGACTTTCTTCAGAATCATTTCGATTAGTTCTTTTAAGTAATTTTTCTGTTGGAGTTAGGGGACTTCGTTTTGTCGATTCCAGTTTTATGACTTTTTCGATGCCCTTTTCTTTAAAAAGATTTTGACTTGCTACTACTTCGATCTGAGGGGTATTGTTTGGTGAGTTGTTCACTATTGAGTTTATTGAGCATTGCTCTGGTGTCTCACATTCGATACCTTTATTTGTCGTTAAGCTGTTCACTACATTGGGTTTTTCTGTTGGTGTTAATGTGATATCGGTATTTGTTTCTGATTCCTTACCAACTTTTACAGTTTTGATCGCTTTTTTCTTTGTAATGTCTGTTATTGTAACTATAGAACTTTCTTTTGAATCTGTTTGGCTATTCCCGTTAAGTGGTTCTTCTTTTAGATTTGATAAACATTCCTTTGTTGCATCTAATGCTTTAACTTTTTTGATCCCTTTGCCTTTGGTAAGTTCTTGTTTTGGACTTACTGTTGCTTTTGTTTCGATGCTTTCGTTAGATAATTTCTCTGGTGGAACTAGCGCATATTTTTGTATTTCTTCGGGTTTGTTTAGTGTCTCGGTATCCCTTCGATTACCCGTGTTTTTTGTTGAGGATAATATGCCTTCTTGTAACGTTGTTTGGCAGTTTGTTTTAGAGGATTTTTCGTTAGTTGCTATCTCTTTTGGCGATGACAGAACCCCTTTTACTGGTTTTAGTTTAATTGCTTTGGTATCTTTTTGCTCGTCTGGATCAGTTTTTTTGGGTATTGATTTTGCTTTCTCTGAGTGATTAGTTTCCTTCCGTTCTTCTCTGTTTCTTTCATGTTCCATTAAGTCTGTGGATTGTTTTCTTGTTTCGTATTCTTTATCTGCTTTCTGTTTTGTATCTTTTGCTTTAGCCTTTTCGTCCTCTTTTAATAAGCTGTTTTCACGGTTTGTTTTCTGTTTTGTCTTTTGTAAGTCTTGTGTTGTCAGAGAGTACTGATTTTCTTTTGAGAATTCTTTAATCGGTGTTGTAATATGTGATTTGTTTTCATTTGTCGCTTCATCTCTCTGATTATCTAATACTTTTGGCTGAGAAATGCTATTGGAGGCATCGTTTTGTTTGTCCGTTTCTGCTTTAGGTAATGGTGCAGCCTCTTTTAAAGAAGTTTTATTATCTTGTGTGTTAGGAGCTATCTCCCCTTTATGGCTTTCTGTTTTCTTAGCAAGATCAGTGGCTGTTTTTTGTGTAGATGGCGTACTGCTAACTGCTGATCGCAAGGACGAGTTTTTTACTTGGATATCGCTTTTCTTAGCCTCTTTATCTTTTAACAATATTTCTCTTTGTTTCAGTAAAGAAGTGCCAATTTGTTTATTATCCGAAGAGTCTTCCTTTTCCTTTTCTCCTTTGATAATCGATATATTCATTTCTTCTATGTCGTTTTTATCTCCTTTAATGCATGAAAAACTTTTAGATGATGGAATGCTGTTTTCACTAAAAGCATTCGTGTGACCATGTCGGACTAATTGTTTTCCTGTCATTGACAGTTCCTTATTCTTCTCAGATGCAGGAAACTGTTCAGGCTTTAATTCTTCTTTCTTTTTGTCAACAGTTAAGGACATTTCATTCGGTTTTTCTGCATCCATAGGAACAATTAATGTGATATTTTCTTTACTGGTAGTGATATCAGTCGTAGAAGAGCGAGTTATTTGTTTTTTAACTTTCCTTCTTCCATATTTCGTAGTGGAACTTTTATCTAAGTCTGTTTCCTTCTCAAGTGTAACAACTTCGGTCTGATATGTAAGATTGGTATTTGCATTAGTTTTCGAATTGTGTGTTTTTGTTTTTGTGGACAAAGTATTGTCTTGGAGAAGGTTTTCAAGGCCTGGCTTCATCTCACGGGTTGAAGCGTCATCGAATATTTTATCGATCTTGTGGTTATTATCACTTTTGAATTGAATAGATGTGTCAACGAGAGGAAGAGGAGAGGAAGAAGAAATGTTTTTCTCGGTATCTTTATTTCTTTTCCTTCTAACCCCACTTTCTACAGTCACTTGTTTAGACACTACAGTATCCTCTTTCTCTGCCAACTGCTTTTCATTTAATTCAGCTGGAACTCCATCAGTCATTGCTTCTGGACGCTTTCTGGCATTCTCAGACATAAGGGTTTCCTTTTCTTTTGAAAGACATGTCTGAAGGCTTGTTGAAAAAGAGTTGTCTGTTTTCTTATCTCCAATTACTTCTGATCTACCGGGAGAAGAGCCTCTGCCATCTTCCAATGAATCCGTACTAAGACTTTCCCTATTTTTTAAATTTATTTGTACGTTTTCATTGTCTTCAGAAATTTTCCGTCTTCTCTTCCCTCTCGTGTCTTCCCCTGTAGAAATGAGTTCGCTTTTATATTCACAAACTTTTACACAAAGAGATTCTTCTCGGAATATTTCATCATCCTTAAATCGGTGCTGAAAGTCATCGCTCCAGCTCCAGGACGTAACGTCGTTTTCTTTGAAAGATCCTCCATCTTCTTCGCGAAGTGATGACAAGCGAAAACTTCCAATTCCAGAATCGTTTGATCTTATAGAATCACGTTTTGAACACAGCCCATCACCAATATCATCGGGTAAGTGCCAAGAATCTAATAGTTGTCGAACATTCTCTGTTTCGTTATGTTCCTTTTCACGAAATTTCACTATCGGACGGTATCGTTTTATTTGCCTCTGCGTGTTTCTTCTTTCTTCGATTGGTCTCGGAGTGTAATTGGTAAATACAGGTCTTTCCATAAGAATAGGACGGTAAGAGTTCCAGGCTGTTGACGAATAGGAACTGTGGAAATCGCGGGAATATGAATTTCTGGACTTGAAATGGCTGGATGTGTCCAGTCGAGATCTCCAGGACGAGATTTCTGTCAGTCCTGTTCTGTGTGATGATGACGATGATGATGGAAAGTTGTCCGTTGTGTAACTCCTCGGAGGACGAGGAGGTAGATTTGTTTCGGTACTACAAGAACTTCTCATCATGGACACCATGAAGGGATCGGCAAAAGGCATCTGATCCCGTGAAGTCGATGTTCTTGCGTAATTGCTAATGATTGCGTCTCTCCTGGACATTGCAACGGAATACGACGGTGGATCATGTTGAGGATATGAATAGGATGACAAATGCGATCCCTTATAAGATGACATGCCAGGGCTTGTTCCGGTAAAGCTTGAGGCAGATGAAAGGGAAACATTATTATATACAGAGGAAGATCCATAAGATGTATTATATCCATGGTCTGAGTGACGCATTTCTGATGTATAGGACAGTGGGCGATAGGAAGGCCGCTGAGAATGCATGGCAGTTACTTTTTATGGTAACAAAAAAAAAAATAAAATAATAATGTTCCCGAAATATCCTCTTACAGAGTTAGCAAGAATACAAAACGATCTTTACTTACAGTTATCGAGCAGAAGAAGAAAACATGGGAAGGCAAAGAAACGTATTTGCAGGCATTCATTCTTCACTCATTACCATAACAACGGAGTTATTTTGTTTAGTTATGGTCGAAGTGATGTGGTTAATGTTTTCCATTTTTATGCTCATCAGTCGAATGAATATATGCGGTATCCAACAGTGTTTCAGATTCCTTATCTGGTACAGGTAATCCCACCACCACCACCACCACCACCACCATAGCGGCCTTCACTTGTAAACTCCACTAATTACTAAGCGAAGAGCCGGCACACGTTCACTCCGACCTCGTCCGTGTCGCTGTCTGTTTAAATACCACAACTACCTGGCATCACCGCAAGAGCAAAGGAAAAAGCTGCCAAGAGTAGCTGTCATGCTCGTTTCAATTCTCCACCTCCTCACTGTTTTAGCGGCGCGTGAACAGGCTGATCTACTGGTAGACTTCTTCATTCTGGTCCGTAATCGTGCCTTCAAAGTGCGTTCTCGGCGAGACACACAGACAGTAGTGTGCTGTAAAAGGTGTTGCAATTATGACGCAACAGGGACTTAAATTTAGAACTCACAGGCTGCGCTGCAGGACAAGGAGGACAGGATCACGGAGGAATATGTTAGTAAAAAGTTCTAAAAGATGAGAGAGAGAGACAGGTGAAGAAGAGGAGGATAAGAAACAAATTGAAACCAGTTTGAAAAATTATAAACAGTCTTATTTAGTTTCATCTTAAAATGAGAACAGTCATTCAGAGAAAATCATCTGGATATCCACAGGAATCCAGATTAAATACAACTATTTTTGGAGGGTTGAAAAAATTGAATTTGCCTTTTATATTCAGTTTCAAGGGCTTAAACTATGACTGCCATACCTTTGAGAGTAAGACTCCGGTGGAGGTCCAGTTCAAAAATATTTAAAGGTTATTTAAATGCACATTGTTTCTTCCAGATGTCATTTATTGTAAACAAATGATTTGCTCTTATCCATCATAAAACAAAGACATTATATATTCTCGGCTCTTTCTCCAACAAAATCAAACCCGAATACGCCACCAGTTCATGGACTTTTTGTAAACAAATCACAGGTTGCATACCTAAAGTAGTTTCTGGAATGAAGCCAATTGCTAGAGTTGGAGAGCGGTGATTGATTTCAACGTGGGTAACAAAGTGCCATAAAATATCTGAGTTATGTCTGACAGTGAGCATTTCGCTCTCTCTCTCTCTGTTTTCTCTGCCTGTTTAGCTATCTATTCAAGCACCAACTTGCTACGCAAGATGATGATTAAACAATTTTTCTTGGTATCCAGTCAATCATATTCTCAATGGTACGATTGCTCGACAGTACGCGCTTGTCGGAGTAGTACTCTTTGACGAGAGTAAACTCCGACACGTTCAATTTGCCGACAGATCACACGATGGACAGGTTCGATTTGCCGACATCATTGTTTCTCCGATTGTACGTTTTACTTCTTGTTTTATTTTGTTCATTGTGCTGAAAAATTGGAATTCTTTTCTATAGACCTGACAACGCCCCAGTTTATTAAAATGAGGCGCGTTTATTAATCGTACTATTCATCTGGTACGCTACGCTTTCAATGACATTTCGTAGTACAGTGTCAACAAGGCATTGATGACAATTCTTGAGACATTGTCGAAGGCAGCTTTAATGTCTAAAAAGATTACATCAATCTGTTTTTTTGGCTTTCAGCGTCGTTTGGATCCGAAATAGGGTGTCCATTAAATTTGTGACAGATGATCTCTTTGGAATTACAGTGTGTAAATATGGAGGTCTTTTCCGGAAACAATGCATGACAAGAATTCACAGCAGAGTCTTCTCGAAATAGTTTTATAATTCTTTGAGATGGCGGGCTGTTGGACGGTTTGAAGCGGGACAGTCGCAGGCGAAGGTGGCATGTTGGCTTGATGCGTCACGTATGATCGTCTCGGCACTACGAAAGCAGTTTCAGCAGACAGGAACTATTACGAGAAGTGCTGACCAGGGTCGTCCGAGGGCCACGTCAACAAGAAAAGACCGCTATCTGGCTCTAACAGCAAGACAGAACCCTAAAATGTCCTGTCATCAACTGTCTCTTGAGGTTGCTGCGGCCACAGGTGAAACCATTTCCAACCGGACTGTGTAAAGAAGTCTTAATTCAAGTGGACCCTACTCAAGGAAGCCCGTGGTTTGCATTCTGTTAACCCCAGACCACCGCAGAGTTAATCGAAACTAGTGCCATGAATATGTAACTTGAAGCCCTGACAAATGGGGTACAGTTCTGTTTCTGATGAGTCCCATTTTAGCCTAGAAACAGATTCTAGACATTGTTCCATCTGGAGACAACAAAGAATGTGGTAACATCCTTCCAACACCAGAGAAAGATGTTGGAGGAGGGTGTGTTTTTGTGTGGAGCGGAATAATGATCAACGCCCGTAACCCTGTTCATGTTTTTATAGGAGTACCGTAACTATGCAGTTGTACCGAGAAAAGATCGTTAAACTTATGTGCGACTTTTTAGGAGTGCGGTTGGCCCAAATTTTCTTTCATGCACGACAATGCCACTACACATAGAGCTCAAGTGGTGGAGGAATACCTTGAAACTGAAACTATCCAACGACTGCCGTGGCCAGAACGATCACAGACTTAAATCCAATCGAAAATGTGTGGGACATCCTTGAGCGTCGTATTGCACGCCGACAGCCAACTCCTCGGTCACTTGTTGAGCTAAGGTCTGCGCTGATGGAAGAATGGGATTTTTTGTCACAGAATATTATAAACACCCTTTGTATCGAGCTTGATTCACCGCTATCAGGACTGTTTAGCTATTTCAGGGAACATACGGCTTACCGATGTTATGTGATCCTATTTTTAAGCATCTTGTATCAACTTCTGTAATATGACCTTTTTGGTAATTGTTATACAACCCCTATAAATGTCTCCGATACCTGTTCGAAGTTCCTTGCTGTCTCCTCATTTCATCATTATTCTATGGTACACCACCATACCAAATTTTGTCATGCTTTATCACAAGCTGCGGGAGTTACGCCATGTTTTCTACATGTTCTGTTAATTTTGTTGAGAAGTGCAGTGAAGGAGTACATTGTTATATAGGTGTGTCATCCCATTCACATTATAAACTTCGGTGATTTTCTCGTCTGGTTTGGAAATACACCAGAAAACCTTTTCAAGCACTGATTATTGGCTAAAATACGGTCTCAGTTTTCCATTCACTACACTGAGAATTTTTATACGGGAACATGGAATGGATACCATGGAATTTTATTGTCATTAGGACAAATATACATATCCTGGATAAGTTACTAACATCGATATAATGAGCCAGTACTTTTTGACCCCCGTGGGTAGCACACAGTTAGTATAATCATCGTCTCCCCCGCAGTGGGCAGAAAAGGCATGAGTTCGAATCCCGTTAATGACGCCAGGAATTTTTTATGGGGCTTTTTCACAACGTACTTAAGTTACCGACCTTCTTCAAGGTCGAAGTGATGGCTAAAGCAAAGGGTGGCGCCAACTGGTGTCTCCGTATGACTATCATCCGCCACTGGACGCAAAAAAGCCAAAGCTGAACAGCTCCACCTCTACATCTGGATGAAGATGACAAATAGAAATATTGAACATAGTACATCGAGTGTAGCGCAGGATAAAGCCACCCGCGTTCAGGCCTTAGGCAGAGGATCGGTTGGAAAAGTCGGAGACTGTCTCCCGAGGAAGACAGTCGAAGAAGTAGTGCTGCCGCCCGCATATGGCTACCACAAGAGAACGATAAGACCATCCAGCTCCAACCAACTGGAAATGCTTCCTCCTCAACTGTGCTAGTATTTTCCAGCCTTCTTGGGTAGCACAGTTGGTAGGATCACCGTCCTTCACACACCGGGTGGAAAAGAACTGAGTTCGAATCTCGTCAATGACGCGTGGAATCTTTATGGGCGTTTTCACAACGTGGTTGAGTTAGTCGTTCTCAGGCGAGGATAGTATGGTTTTTCTCCCGGAAACTCGAGTTTTTTCGTCCAGAAAACGCACAGAAATTGCGTGTGTTTCCAGAGAACACACGCAATATACAGACAATATACACGGATCAATATGGGCTAAGTCGCTGATGCTCCTAAAACCCTACTACTACAATAACAACAACAACGGTTCTACTGCACGAGCTATATTTCGTTTTCAGCTTAAGTAACTGTTCAATTCAGAAGTACGAGTAACATTTATCTCGTCTAACTTTTCATTTTATCAGGAAGAATGACTGTGTTGAACAGAAATCGCAATATGTCATCTGATAGTTAATATTTTTTTCCAAAATACATTTAAGTTTCTTCTTTATGAAAAAATAAATCCGACTCAATGCCTTTTCTGTTGAAGGTACCAAAGAATTTTGCAGCAGCGCCTAATGCCCAAATAATAAAACACCACATACCGTTGAAGGTTTCTTTTGTACAGTACGAAAGGTTTGTTTGTTTGTTTTTCAAATCTGAACTTTTCTCCCGGTGAAGTAATTTTATTTATATTTCCAATAATGCTGGTCGGCTTTTACTTTTTTTCCCCTGTTGCTTTTCTAATAAAAGAGCCAGTTACGATGGTTCAAGCAATTTTGAAAATAATAGTGACAAAAATGTTATATACAAAAAATCCAAAGAATTTTTGTTCATTTTTTTTTACGATGGTCTAAAATAACAGTAGATGTTCCATCTACTGGCACTGGAAAACAAACAAGAAAAAGTTTCCTTGGAAACTAACGAAAGAAGTGATTTTAATCTTCTCTAGAACTTCATCTCTCGCCTACTCCAAAAGGTGCACATATAACCTTCTGTGCAACGTTTGGAAGAAAGGCCAAGGAGAAAGAAACAACAAACAATCGATAACAACCACCCTTCATCCAAACTGTTTTGTTTTTTTTGCGTAGTATGGACAACAACAAAAGGCAAGAGGACGCCATTACTGTCATAAGTTCACTAATTTTCTTTAAGCAGCAGATTTAAATATATATAGCGAACGTATCCTTGTACTAAGAAATAAGCTCTACAAAAAACTCTAAAAAGAAGAATAATTCCATATTGGATCCCCCTTACTCTGGTGACTTGTGATTCTGGAGTAGCTTATGCGGACACCTATTATGCTGGGGGATCTGATTGGCATCTGATCAGATATATAATGTTGTTATGATCTTGTGTCCCATACTTGTGTGTTATCTTGTATGAATTGAATTTGGACCTTAATTTGTTATAAGATGTGAATATTAATTTGATATCTGGAGATATGAGACGTTCCGTTACCAAATCTAGTTTCGGCAAGTGCTGTGGTATCCGATGATATTTAAAAGCATTTGATTTCAATAGAGATGGAATAACTTTGTTCTTGAGAGAGCCACGACAGCTGTTAAAGGCCGACATTCGACTTACATCCTCATTTGGAAATGCTGTTTGCAGAAGAGCGTCATCTCGATCTTCACATCGTTCTTGAACCAAAGCCGATCACACACGGAACATACTTGACCGAAATCATATCATTTTCCAGGAATGTACGTTTAAAGTGCGCGTGGATTCTTTGGTGTTTCGTAAAATCCTGTTACTGCTCCGGCTCTGTATTACACCCACTACGTGTTGAACGATTTGATGGAGTACTTCTGTTTTGGCTTTTCGTTTCGAGGACTCGTCATCGTTTTCATTTGCAGTATCAACTTCCATGACTCCTTCTTCCAAATTCACTTCTAACGTTTCTGGGGAGATGTAAGGCTCTGAAGATATGGACGGACCTTCTCTGGCTTCTTTGTTCAACTCCATCGCACGCTGTAATTTCTTTCGCTGTCGAGATGGGTAAAATCTCTTCTTTGTACTCAATGGAAGTGGTTTCGGTGATAGCATTTCACGTACACGTGCTCTATACGCCTTGCAACGCTCACTATTTGTATTCGACATGAATTATAAATTTTTTTCCGTCAAATTTTTTTATTAAATACGTTGGAGAACGACAAAAGAAATAGCATGACGCAATAAGTAGGGGTACTGACTGGGTCGCTCCAGCTCGTGCTTAGTACAGAGTGGCACAATGGTGGAGGGAGAATCATTTCGTGTAGCATTTTCTTGCCGATTTTTGTCAATTCACGGACGCATTGCCTTGCAACGCTCACTACAGTGAGTCCCCCGCTTTACGATTGATTCACTGTACGATCAAATCACTTTACGATGGACACGATATGTAGTAAGGGCCGGCCATTGTGATCACACCTACGAATTGAATTTTAATTCTATTAACGGTGATTCTAATAAGCGAAAATAGGAGGAATATTATCCACAGGCTATAAAAGTAAAGCTATAAAGCACAGATTTACACTTTATTACCTTAATAATTAGCAAAATTAAATGATACATGAAAATGGGAAAAATATTTTTCACAGGTTAACAAAAGAAAAAAAAAAACAGAAAGGAAGGCAGGCAACTACACCATATATTCGGAGGTAGTCAACCTTCCAATTACTAATCGGGCCTAACGTTGCTTAACTTCGGTGATCGCAGGAGAACCGTGGTATTTATCCTAGTACGATAGTTGGTTGTTCGGGATGCCTGTAATGCGTTTACTTATGACGACGGTCGCATTTTCGTTCCGTTTTTGTCAATCCACGAACTTACTCCCCTCTGAAAACTGCCTGGAGCGTGCCTAGAGAAGTTTCACTTCAAATAAATCTTAAACTGGTACCTATGCTGGCGGTTATTATTATTGCTCTGTTGATGTCACAAAGTATGTTTTACATGATTTGTTAAGTATAAAATACATCCACCTGTTATAACGATCGCACACCTGCTGGCATTCAACACAAAACTAGTCACACGCAAAGGTCAAGTTTTTAATTTATTAAAACGAATAAGAGATGTATACTAATTCTGCTAAAAACTTTTCGAACTTTCTGTTGGTGATCTGAGAAAAATTAATTTCTTTAATAAACATAAACCATACAAAATGTTCTTATTAATCTAAACCGTAAAAAGCTTGGTGAACTATTCTTATTATTAATAAAACAGGAAAATAAAACGTGCAATGCACTTAAAACGATTTTTATTTACAAGACAATAATTCACTTGTGGCTTCCAAGTCAGGGATTACACTCATCAAGGTCGGATTTATCTATTTTATTTTATCTGTTTATTTTTATTTATAGTAATAGTATTTAATAGTAAAATATATCCTGTATTTTATTATTATCACGAGTTATTATTAAACGAGTGTCTAGAATGCTCAAGGATTAACGATTTAGGAATAATTAGTGTATTGGAAAGAATGTGGAACTCAAAAAACCTCTAATGGGTGTTTTTTTTCTGAATACTTTTTCTTCCAGCACAGGATTCATAAACTTATTTCTTAAAAATAAGTTTGCAAATTTTATTTCTCCAATTTTAATTAAACTTGGAGTTGTTTTTATTTTTTTAAGCCACATTCGAACCAAGATTTCAGCCTCGGGATTCGAACTCGGTTCTTTTCCACCCAGTGTGGAGGAGGATGGTTATAATACCAACTGTGCCAACCGCGAGGGGAGGGGGGGGATTCAGTGGAGCTGGATGAT
Source organism: Mastigoproctus giganteus (assembly GCF_048544385.1). Lineage (NCBI taxonomy): Eukaryota > Metazoa > Arthropoda > Arachnida > Uropygi > Thelyphonidae > Mastigoproctus > Mastigoproctus giganteus. The sequence goes on from NC_143576.1 coordinate 214,803,228, forward strand.
AAGTGTTTTGATTTTGTGTAGAGACAACTAAGCCATAAAGCATTAGTTTATAAGCTATATCTGTAAATTGCATACATTCGCAATTTACATTCGGTTTTGGTGGTTTGTCTGTGCAACAGAAAAAGCCAAAGTTCCAAGAAAAAAAGAAAAAAAAAACACATTAAAGATCATTCCGTCAGGATAAAAATTATTTCTTGACTTCTGTGAGTGTTACTAATTGGATCCAGAGCTTTTCAATGCTGGAAGCATCGCCTTATGGGTTGTCTCATGGTGTGGACTGACTGGAACCGTTGAAAAATATTTCCGCATTGGCCTATTTTGGAAAAATCGCAGCACTTAGGGTATGCTTTCCTAATTTTATGGACCATTTATAGTATGATAATGCCCTACAGTCACACAAAATAAGGCTTATCCGACTTGAGAAAAAAATGCGGTTTCACAATTGTTCCCTGATGTCCCACTAATCTGCTCTAAATCTCCCTGGGACGGACTGGAGTGTGTAATCAAGTCAACCATAGTACGGCCCATTTATTTGTGGGTTATAGTCAAGCTACTTCGTCGCAGGAAGAGAGATGCCAGATTCCAACTGACTGCTATCATGAATAATTCTCAAGTCTTTCACTACGGATACTTTTGTTAGAATAATGGATAAAGCCAAAAATCGTTAGAGCCTGCAAAAGTCTAGCGGTTTCGCAATTTAGTCTGAAAGGCGTGCAGCAAGTGTTTAGAATTTATTATGCATTTATTTGGAATTGGATTCAGAATGGCTATACGAAACCGAAACCGACTAAACACAACTTTATTCAAGAGATGATCATTTCAATAAACGTGCTGTTGCTTTTCCCTTTTAAAATCCAATCAAACTTTGCTCTGCTATGTATATAATGTTATTATTGAGTTAATTCCTGTTGTATTTTAATTCTCCCCTGATTAAATCCCATGTAAATGAAACGTTCACATAGTATACAAGTACAGCGCAATACTGGACGAGTTTGTTCTGTCATTAATCCCCCCCTTTTAGATTTTCTTAGCTTAGGATTTCCTCTGCACAAGTATTAAATATCGTGTGGCTGTTATCCTAAAGAGAGAGAGAGAGAGAGAGAGAGAGAGAGAGAGAGAGAGAGAGAGAGAGAGAGAGAGAGAGATTTATACCATTGCCTTGTTTAACATCGAACAGCATGAGTCTAAGGTACTGTTCCATTAGCAGAAGCTTACTGTCATTACTTCGAAAGCTTTCTGCCGTTTATTTTCTGTAATTTGATTAGGGTTCTGATCATTTCAGTTGGTGAATATCGAATTGCGAGATGCAATTAAGACATTCGTATCTTATTATAATTGCATTTATTCGTTTCTTTACTGAAGTTACTTGTTTAACAAAGAAAAAACACAACTTCTGCATCAAAATTAGTATGTTAAGTCTTAAGACATATTCCTCTGCATCTAATGTTATCCCTTCTGACGTATTCGAATGAAGAACACCACATAAAAAACTTGACAAAGGTAGAAAACAATAATCTCAAATGCAGAAAGAACAATTAAAATGAACTTGTTTCTTTTCTCTTTTAAAATCTCCACAATACCATCCATTGGTCATCTTCTATTCATTTCAATCTTACTTGTTTGCAGAATTTTTGGTAACTAAAAGTCATGTGATATGAATAACACCCTCATTGGTATGCGAATTTAAAGTTTTCTCTAGCTGTTCTAAAGAAATGTAGTGCGTGTTTTGTCATAAGCAAGTAAACCAGTACGCGTCGAATCCTTTGCCATTTCTTGTATCTGAGGAAACTTATAAATTTCCTTTGATTTCACCATTTCAGACCGATCCTGAATACATTTGCCAAAACATGAAAACGCGTGTATCTTCTTCGCCGCAAGGTACGTTCAACACGACCAACCATAGTAACATGGCGGGGGACACGTCTTCCTGACTGTGACAATTCGAAATCCTTAAATTATTACTCACCTTAAAAAACAAATAAACTCGAAGTTGATAACGATAACATGATGACTTCTGAACGTTTTAAACGTAACGAATGGCAATGAGTGTATTAGATCGCGTGAGCAACTTGGAGACATATAATAAGCGTGCAGTGCAATGGAATCCTAACGATTAGCTCTCTCTTTTAAGGTAGGCAATTTCGCAATTGGTAGCAGAATTTTATTATTATTACTTTTTTCGGGAAAAAAGGACACGATTGTGCTAACGTGTAAATTGTTAATAATTTAAATAGTTAAAGCGCAAATTGCTAATCAAAGAAAACATTAATTGTCGAAAGAAAACGCCTTCCTTATTTTGATGATCATAAAAAAATTTATTTATTTAATAAACATAAAAGATACAAAAAGATTAATTTTATTAATCCAAACCGTGAATATCTTGGTGAACTATTCTTATTGTTAATAAAAGAGTAAAATAAAATTAATTACGTGCAATGCACTTAAAAAGATTTTTATCCACCAAATTAATTGTGGCACTTAAATTGGTACATCAAACACCATCAGTTCCTCTGAGTTTTCTGCCGTTTGTTTTCTGTAATTTGATTACGGTTCGTATAATTTCAGTTGGTATTGAATTGCGAGATTGTAATTGCAATCTCGCAATTCGTTTCTTTAATCAAGTTTCTTGTTTTTCAAAAAGAAAAAAACCATGCATTCTGCACACATGTTAATAAGTTAATGACTGTAATCTTAAGACATTGTCTCCATCTAATGTTACCCCTACGGTCTTATTAGAATAATGAAGAATACCACATTATAAAAATTCTTTTCTCTTTTAAGACCTCCAAGATACCATCCATTGGTCATCTTCGATTCATTTCAATCATACTTGTTTGCAGAATTTTTAGCTAACTAAAAGTCATGTGATATGAATATATTATGAATTACATAAATCTGCAATTCAAAATTTTTACAATTTGAATAAATAAACTGATTTAACAATAATAACTAATACTATAATTATCATTTAAAATTGCAAATTATTAATTATTGTTAATTTATTGTTAATATGTTAAAATATTATTTATTATTCAGAACGACGATCTGTCCTAAGCCAATAATTAATGATTGACTTGAGAAAGCTCTAGTGGATAGCACAGTGCACCATCCCACACCGTATGATAAAGGTCCGGGTTCGAATCCCGGATCTTTTTCATACGGGGAGAAATTTTTATGGGCTTTTTTCACAATGTGGCTGAGTTAGTCGGTCTCAGGCGAGAGTTGCATGGTTCTATTCCCGTAAACTTGGGTTTTTTATTCAGCAAATCGCCCACAGAACATAAGCAGTTGACCAACGTAATATACACGCCCCAATATGGTCAGTCGGTGATGTGCCTGAAACTCTACAACAGCAGTTTCAAACTTCTTTCAGAATACTTTTAAAATCACTGTTAAAAGGTAAAGTTCTTTATTGATTACTCATCTTAAATAGCGATTCTGGACAATCTTCTCAAGAGCACGTGATCCGCGATATTACAGGGCCTTAACCGTATTCCTGTTTAATATTTTTTTAAATATAAAAATAAAGAATTTCTCTATTTAAAAAAAACGTATTAAGTGGGAAAACATCACTGTGTATTCTTTATCACGAACTTTTTATGCTGGAAAACTTTTTCCCCGGAAATTTCTTTGAGGGAAATAATACTGTACATTACAATATATAGAATTTAAATTAGGAATTAGTACAGGGGAAAACGTCTCATGCGGGAATTTCTTATCCGGGTTCTACTATATATCAATATTATGCCATCTCTCGCTCTCTGTACCAATTAATTTTCTTCTTCACTATGAAGCGACCAATTAGATAAAGACAATGAAGTCTTCTTTTTCTTTTGATAGAAAAAAGGTATTCTACATTCATAAATCTCTTATTGCAATATTTATTAGAACGCATATAAATCTTTCCAATTTTTCTTTCTTTCTGTTTTGTACACTTCTCCATGCTTATAAGCTCTCGTGGTTAGTATAGTAAGTATAATCATCACTGTCCTCCTCACACTGGTTGAATAGACCTGAGTTCGAATCCCATCAGTGACGTGAGGAATTCCTATGGGTCTTTTTGCAACATGAGATTACAATGTTAGGTTTTTCAGTGTTGTTCGTACTGTAAGTAAAAAATTCTTCCGATAAATCAGAGCTGCTAATATTTTTTCTCAGTCCGATCTGAATTATGAAACAATGCTACACTTATCACACCTTTGAAAATGTTAATTTAGACAGTCTTCGCTTAAAAAAAACTTAAATTGGTACATACACTCATTATTATTATTATTATTAGTAGTAAAATTATAATTATTATTTCTATGTAATTTGTCCATGTACAAATCCATGTATATCGTACATTTTAAAATATGATCATGTTCAGCAGTTGAAAACGGCTAAAAAAACCTGGACAGTTGTTGGTGGTTATGGAAACCAGTAATTGATCTAGCTGGATCACCAAGTTCAGAATTATCTACTAGAAAAATAGTTCCAATAGAACAAATCAAAGTTTATTTGAATTGTTCCAGTATAGTTCCAAATGAAATAAACTTCAAATGAACTAGAAATCCTTCTGCAGAATTAGATCTTACAAAATATGTTCTAATTGGCACGATTATTGCAGTCCTAGCAAAAATTAATTACTTATATCCTCAAATAGAACAGGCAGAAGTAAGTATGTAAGGCGATCATAGGTTAAAGCTTACTAGATGACTGTTTCCAATGTGACCTTGAAAACTAATGTTCTCATATCATATAGCGCTAGCTGGCTTTGGCTCTCCACCAGTACTGAAAATAGAGGGTGGCAGCTCGATTGTCAAAATTGAATGGAACAAACAAATAAACAAAAAAAAAAAGGCTTGTTCTCTTGCCCTCAGTTTTTCAATGTTATCAAAAGCACTGCGCATATCCTACCTTCAATTTTTGTTGGTTATTTTTCTACCTATATGAACAAAAGTTCAAATGGATAGTTCATTATGGGTAGTTCACACGAGGACGATAAGTTCTGTATCTTTGCGATACTTAATACTGTTATCAGTAATTTTAATAATTTGTCCAAGTCTATTTATAAAAGAATCGCATTAGTTTCTTAATTACTCTTCAAATTTAATTTATGTAAGTGTCGAAAATCTAAATATGTAATTCAAGTATGTTGAAGGAATTCTGTTTTACATCCTTTCTGAACAACAAGTAAAATTTTTTGTTAATTATCTTGAATTGTAAACTTCTCGTGTTTGTTTTATGAGGAAGAAAATACTTAGAGCTTTATTATTATTTAAATAATACGATTTTTGAGAATCTTTCCTAATTCAACATTTTATTTCTCATTGTTCCATTATTTACTTATTATTTTTTCTGGTCTTTTTCCTGCTCTTCCAATCTTTCTCTTTTACTACATTAAGTACAATATTGGAATTTAAACTGGTACAAATTTAAAGTCCGCCTTCCTTATATTTTTTGTTTTCTTCAAATATATTTCTCGATTTGAATTAAAATCTCCGTTTATAGAGATAGTAGTAGTAATCGAGTCCACAACAACAGATGGAAGTCTGTTCCAGCAATCAACTACCCGCTGGCTAAAGGCAAATTTCCGCCCATCTATTTATTCTACAACTATCTTTCCTCAATTTGAGTTTATGCCCCCTCAGGTCTGTAATCTGAGCAAGAGGAAGAATCCCATCAACATTGAGCCTGCTCAACCCATTCAGGGCCTTGTAAACCTCAATCAGATCACCTCGCAGATGCCTAGTCTCGAGACGTTGCAATTTTCAGTGCTTAAGCGACATTTCTTTCACCCTTTTCTGGGAGAAAAAACCATGCAATCCTTCCCTGAGACCGATTAACTCAGCTTATTGTGAAAAAGGCCCATAAAAATTCCTCACATCATCGACGTGACTCGAACTCAGGTCTTTCCGCCCCTATCTGTCAAGGATCATTTTATTTGTTTGCGTTTTGTCCAATGGCTTATTCAAAAAATCTGGAAAAAAAAAAATCGAAACACTTAAAAAAATCTAAAACATTCTTAATTAATGCTGCTGTTGCGTCTGTCTTTGCTGCTGATACTGATTTGAACTTGTGTGGTTATCTTCTTTTGAATATATTATCTTGTTTAATGTAATAGCAATATGTGTAATTTACGTTTTTCATTTTTTTCTGTAACTAGAACAACTTTTTATGTTTTATACATCCACCCTGCTGCTGTGGAATTTTATGAATAATGCCTGCTTATTTTTCTTCCTGACTTGGAAGACAAAAAAACAGGTGGTATTTTGCTTTTCGTTTTCAATGGATCCCAATTCTAGTCAGGAAGATAAGGAATATTTTATACTGAAATTGTGAATGAACGAAATAAAATTTATATGGATTTGGCGTTCCCCATTGAAAAATGGAAAAAAGATTTTCATTCTTCAATGGCATCACTGGTTCCAGGAATCTCTGTTCCAGTGTTGTTCTGGACCAGTTCATGGTAGGATCTTGGGGTAAATTCAGCACCTCGTGGAATCCATTTTCCAACGACTTGAGGCTGTTCTGGTAGCTAAAGGGCGTGCTAATCACTACTAAGCCGATATACCTCATAAAGTGGTCATGGAGCGTATGTTTTTATGTGTTGGAATGTCTTATAATGGGAGATTTTAACTTCCCAGATATTTGACTGGAACTTGTGGGTTAGTCACTCACACACTAGTCAGACTTTTGTGGATTTATTGGATGATTGTTTTCTGCAGCAGCATGTTCGAGAGGCAACCAGAGAGAGTAATACTCTTGATCTGGTTATCAGCAGTGATCATTCATGTATTAAGAATTTGCAGATAAAGGAACCACTAGGTGGCAGTGATCACAGTGTGCTGAAGTGGGATTTACTCAAAGAGGTAACTACCATCAGGGGTAAAGGAAAGGGTTTTTGCTTCCGTAAAGGGGAGTACAGTGGTCTCAGACAGTTTTTAAATTCTGTACAGTGGGATCAACTGACGATGTTACCAACAGTACATTCTAAGTGGGAAGCATTCAAGGAATTAATTGTGGAAGCTACTAAAAGTTTCATACCTATTAAGAAATATTGTTCAAGGTTTAGGTCTAAATGGTTATCTAATGAACTAATGAGACTCGTAACAGAGAAGAAAAATGCATGGGATGCATATAAATTATCAAGCGACTCAGAAGCCTATGGCAGATATAAGTTAATCTGTAATCAGGTCACAAAGGAGGTTAGGCAGGCGAAGGCAGATTACGAGAAATCCTTGGCAAAAGATGCTAAGAAAAACAGCAAGGATTTCTTTACTTATATAAACTCTAAAAGAAAGGGGATGAATCTGATTGGTCCACTTGACATCGATGGTTCGACTGTTGATGATCCTGCTCAGATGGCAAACAAACTGAATGAGTATTTTGCATCTACATTCACACGTGAGGAATTATTAAGGTTTGAAAATGGCAGAAAGTTATCAAATTGTAGCAAGATACTTAATGATTTTGTAATAACTGAGAGCAAAGTGGAGGAGAAATTGTTGAAGTTAAACATAAGAAAAGCACCTGGGGTGGATGGGTCTATCCAGTTATATTAAAGGAGGCGGCAAAGCAACTAAGCAAACCCTTAGCCATAATTATGAGAGCATCCTTGGACTCAGGGGAGGTTCGCACAGACTGGAGATGTGCAAATGTATCCCCAATTCACAAAGGGGGATCGAAGGGTGACACGAGTAATTACAGACCAGTTAGTTTAACTTCTGTTCCGGGTAAAATAATGGAGTCACTGGTTAAAGATGCATTGCAGGATCATCTGCAATAATTCAGACACAGCGTGGGTTTGTTAAGGGAAAGTCTTGTCTGACAAATTTGATAGGATATTATGATGTGGTTACAAAGGAACTGGATGCAAAAAATAATTTTGATATCATATATTTGGATTTCAGGAAAGCTTTTGACACTGTTGCGCATGGAAGACTATTGTACAAATTGGAGCAGAATGGTATTAAGGGTAAGTTGCTACAATGGATAAAAGGATGGTTAAGTGGGAGAAGACAGAGGGTGGTAATCAATGGGTGCTGCTCTTCTTGGACTAATGTTATTAGTGGAGTCCCACAGGGTTCGGTGTTAGGTCCACTGTTGTTTTGTATATTTATCAATGATATTGATGAAGGTATATCAGGCTTAATGTCGAAGTTTGCAGATGATACAAAGGTTGGCAGGGTTGTTAATGACAGTAATGGCAGTGTGCTACTGCAACAGAATCTAGATAATTTGGGCAGATTGGCTAAGAAGTGGCAACTGAAGTTTAACCTTAACAAATGCAAAGTACTGCATATGGGTAGAAGTAACCCCAGAGAAACGTACCAACTGTGTGGTACTACACTTAAGGTGGTAGAAATGAAAAAGACCTGGGAGTAATTGTGCAGTCAGATATGAAGTTTTCTGAGCAATGCAGACAGGCTGCCAGGGCAGGTCATGGGGTTTTGTCAATGATATATAGGAATTTTGCTAGCAGGGAGAAGGAGGTGATTGTCCCTCTGTATAAGGCAATGGTCAGACCAGGCCTCGAGTACTGCGTACAGGTCTGGAGGCCTCATTTTAGGAAGGATGTAGATTTACTTGAGCGTGTACAGAGAAGGGCAACAAGATTGGTGAGGGGAATGAAGGGATCCTCTTACCAAGAGAGGCTTAAGTTCTGCAAATTGCAGTGGCTGGAGACTAGGCACCTGCGCTGTGATCTGATTGAGGTATATTAGGCCTTGAATGGGTTGAGCACGCTGAATTCTGATGGGATCCTTCCACTTGTTCAGATTACGAACCTAAGGGGGCATGAATTCAAATTAAGAAAGGACAGATGTAGAATAGATGTGCGGAAATTTGCCTTTAGCCAGCGGGTGGTTAATTGCTGGAACAAACTTCCATCTGTGGTTGTGGAAGTTGATAGGTTAAATAAATTTAAGGAGGAAGTGGACAGGCATTTGGAGGGAATGGTGTGATTTTTTTTTTTTTTTTTTTGGCTGATGCTGCATAAGTTCATACACTTGCTTTCTTGCATCATGCCACTACTACTACTACTATTTAAAATTCTGTCTGAAGTTGAGTTGTGAAAAAAAATTAAACGATTATAGTTCGTCAACATTGGGATTAATTTGTGCTTTGATAATGAATAAAGAGTTTTAAAAAGCAGGTGAATGTGTATAGGCACATGACTGCTTAAACTGCATGGAAAATATTAGTAAGGACTGTAGTCACCAACATTTATTTTTACTTGTGCTTAATCATTTTACGTATCCAAAACTGTTACCAACTGTAGCATTATATGCCAAAACGTGTTTGGTAAATCGCTACCATTGAGACTCTTATGCCTTTGTATGTTAAAACACTGTAAATTAAGCAGCGCTCTTCACACATCCAAGTTTAGCTTCTTCTTCTTCATTTGGACAGCCTTTGGCGTTGCCAACAAAAGTCGCCAAGAATTGTTTCTCCCACACTGGTTGAGAGAGAGATGTACACGGCTATATGTTTGGAGAGAAATACACGAGGAGGGGAACGACACGTGCCATGAAAAGAGGTGGAAAATGTACAGAAAGGTGTACAAACTTGGAAGTACTTAAATAAATCGTTATTGCATCTAATCTCGAAGTACACAGGATTGCAATAATACTCTCTACCACCAATAGAAAAGGAAATGAAGCCGAAGATTTAACGAAAGCAAAATGAACACTTTGTAAGTTGTGGGGAAGGGTAAATGGAGATGAGTCAAAGGTGCTAGCCTGCACCTAGATATTGAGTGCAACCTTGAGGAGTGCCTGACAAGCAAACATTCACGCACCAGTGTTGTGCCAGCGTAACATCTGCTATGGGTGCAGAGTCAAGGTGCGACCCACATCGAGTTTTAAGTCTTAACTTGTACAAGTGCGCATTTTCTATTTTGGGGCCATCTGACGCTCTTCTGGGCATCATTAAGCCATCAATAGAAAGTATTCCTCCTTTCTATAAATCATTGCGAGTATTACAGTGGACTAAAACAGTCTGGATTTGATTCTAATCGTCGGCAGAAGTTTGAAATATCCCCATTAAGTCAGAAGAAACTTGTATGGTTTTGTTTTGACATCATGATTTGAGTATGATTTTTAAAACCTAATCCAACCCTCTCCATGAAGTGTCACGGGTGGTAGTAGAGGATGAAACAAGGGAGATGAAGTAACAAGTACACCCTTCATGTAAAATGCAAAGTGGGTTCACAAATTTTTGAGTTGGGAGAAGGGTTTTTATATTGAGCTCAAGTAGTGCATCATGGTGTTCAACTTTATCTCTTTCATGCTACATATTTCCAAGAAAATGTGTTATCATCCAAAGTCTCATGTCAGTTAACATTCTTTTCTGCAATCTTACATGCAGATACTTATAATACATTTCTTACCTATATTTATGAGTCATTTGTCTTTGCTTCGTCCCAGTCATTATTTATCTCACTAGACTCTAATGCTACCTTAGAAATGCATTTTAAAGATTTAAATTGCGTTTTTCTTACAACCCTGAAGACCGTATTTCTAACATTGAATTTTTTTATTTGTGTTATCTTTCTTCATGCTCTGTGTTTAGAGTTCACGAGGTGCTATCTGGGGAGTATCACTGTATTATGCTTTAATCACTACAAATATTAAATAATTATTATGTGATTTGGTGTCTTCTTTATAAATTTCTCTGAAATTTATGAAATTCTCTGCTGCAAATCATTATTATCATCATCAGCCATTTTCACTCAACTGCAGGAACTGGAAAGTTGCCTCTCCAGCAACTTTCCAGTTCCTTCTGTTTTGTGCAATGGCCATCCATTTACTACCCACGAACTCGTGAATTTCATCTGTCCATCTCCGTTGTTGTCTTCCAGGTTTTCTTTTAGCTCCTCATGGGTACCCTTCTGTTATTTTCTTAATCTATCTGTCATCATGTCTTCGAGCTAGATGTCCTGCCCAAGATCATTTTAGTTCTTTAGTTTTGATAAGAATGTCCTTTACTTGAGTTTGCTGCCTAATCCATGTGTTTCTCTTCTTATCTAACAGTCTGATTCCCAATATAATTCGTTCCATTCTTCGCTGTGTAGTTCTCAGCTTCTCTTCCATTCTTTTGGTGAGTGCCCAAGTTTCACTTCCATAAGTCATGGCTGGAAGTATACATTGGTTCATTATTTCACGTTTCAGACAAACTGGGATATTGCTCCTCAGTATTTAACCATATTTCCTGAATGCTATCCATCCGAAATTTATTCTTCTCGTGACTTGCAACCATTTATCATTATTACAGCTAATGACTTGTCCACTATTAACCACTTGTCCACTATATAACCACTATTATACGCTACTGTATTAATTTAAAATGATTTGAAGAAAACCTTTGTTTCTGTGGTATTATTTTGAATATTAAATCTTGAATTACGAGACCATTTCATTAATTTCATTTTAAAATTTCCAACTTCCAAAATCTCGAGTAGAAATAAATTGCGTAAACTCTGGAAAAAGATTTACGTAATACGTGAAAACGGTTTTGTGTGGACTCTTTCTACTTTTAGAAATAACAGGGAGTCGCATTGGTGTCACAAAAGTAGTTCATCATATTATTGTCCTATTTCGGCTAGTCTCGTGTCTCTCTGCATTATCCGGTTGGAGCATCAGTTAGAATGAGCGCCACCTCCGTGAGTTGTCGCGATATTTGTTGTTTACTCCCATCATTTTGGAAACCGTCGAAAAGCGAAAGAGCATCTGGCATCCTGTGCATTCAGCAGAGTTATTTTTGTAACCAAACAGGAGATGCATTGTTATTCCGTACCTCCCGCCTCTTTAGCACTACTGACTTTTACCATTCTTCCACTCTTGAACAGATTAATCAACTGAAGGAAGAAGTAAGAACAGGTCTAAGATGTTTATCAACGAAACTTGAAATAGAGGGAGCTAAAATCTACCGTACACTACATACGTGTACCCAACGTCTACTTTTGGAAAATTTGGCAGAGATACTCTTTATCGCGCATCCTTATCGATTCTGTAATTCATTTTCTATTTTTCTCCCTCTAAGTAATGCGAAAGATAAATGCCCTTTATCTCTGTCTTGCATCGATTTCATCTTTAAACCTTTCTTGTACGGTAGTTCTAGACTGAACATGAATAAGCCCATTATGGTGATTTGCAATGTCACCGGTTTTTTTTTTTTTTTTTCTAAACACATATATGGATTATGTCAGAAGGCTCGAAGAGAGAAGCAGTCAAGGATTAGCAAAATTCCAGGAAACGTAGTCATCACCAAATGTGGGCTGAAGAGATTTTTTTTACCTGCCGAGCAGAGTTCCACCTTCATGGAGAATAGCTCATTTATGAAGTTCATTGTGAACCACACCAAAGAGTAATATGTGGACATTGAGGAGGAACTTAAGCACGTGAAAGTAATGTTTCCCATTCGCTAGCCATTGCTGTATGAGCATTCACGCCCCCTCCTCTCCGGAAATCAGTCTCTCTCTGTACAGAAGATGATCGAAGGCCGCCCCTCGCCTGGTGTAACGTATGGATCTTGTAAGGGAATCGAAACATTTTGAGGACTCGTGTCCTCATAATGGAATATGCCTTTCGCATGTGACGCCATCATCGTAGAAAGAGCAGGATGGCATCTTCTGTGGATCCACTGACAATTTCTTAAGTTTCTTAGAATTTGGGTTTTTTTTCCCTTCATTTTAGGAAGTAGTTCCTGTTCTTAAGGCTTTTAAAACGGTACACCCGATGCGTATCCAAGGCGTTACTGCTGTTCTGGTAAAAGAGCTTTATTAACACAGCACGATCTTTCACTTGCAGTACCGTATTAGCTTTTGCTTGCTACATCTTATCTGCTTTTATTATACCTAAGACGTGGACTAATCTGCATGCAGTTTCGAGCGCATCCTGGCGCGCCACATTTTGGAAACTGGGCTCTTTTATGTCTTTAGTTTTCAGGTGGTTCGGATGTCATCTCTTCCAAATTTAGGATATTCGTGATTTACCACCTAGAGGAGGCCAAAGTTACGCAGTTTAATTGTAACCACCTTGTATGTGGTTATGGTGGAATTCGATATAACGCAAGTTTTAAATTACGCTACTTATTTTTGTGTAAAGTAATCTAAAAAAGCCAGCGTTAAAAATGGAAATTGAAGTTTCCCTCTCCGCTAGCACGGTGGTTGTGTGCGTTCTTCCTCCACACAGTTTGTGGAAGGCTTCTAATTCCATTATGACCAAATAAACTTTTATGGAGTAGTTTTATAGTGAATTCAAGTTAAGGACGCATGGAGGTTGGCCCCAGGCGAGAGACGCACGGTTTTTACTTCCAGAAACTCATGTTTTTCTCTAGAAAAAGAAAAAAGAAACCCGACCATGGAATTCCAAAGAAATCCCATTTCTTTCACATGGTTTAAGAGTTAAAACTCAATACACCTGCATTGTGTTTATCTTTGAAAAAATTGCGTGTATGCTCTTGTAGGGTTGCCCGTTTGCTGGACGAGAAAATCATGCTGCCTTCTCTCGAGACCGATTGATTCGGCCACTGTGTGAAAATAACCCATAAACATTCCTCACATAATTGAACGGGATTCGAACCGCGGCCTTTTTCGCAAGGTTTGGAAGGACGATGATTGTAAATACTTCACTATTTACTAGGCAATCTGAATGCTTAAACATAAGAAACCATCTTGCCTGTTTTTAATTTTTTCAAACGTAATATTGCGTTTCCAAGATGAGAAAATTCCTTGCAAGTTATGTATAGCACGGTCATTTGGCGCGTATACTCTCTATAATTAATGTCTGACAAATCATCATGGAATCTGGATAGTAAATGATGTTGCTGAAACGTAGAGTCAATTAAATGACATTTATGTTGTGCCGATGGGAAGGGTTGTGTTAATTTTCCAATCACAGGGCTTATAGTTAATTTTTTGATGGTAAACACTAGTAAGCGATGCTACAATGTTCCAGACTGGATCTACCTTTTCTGTTTAATCGCCAAGCGTTACATTTCTTATACTTGCGTGTAACGAAATTCCTCACGTATCTTAACTGCCAGGAAAAGGAATATCCATTAAAACTTTGGCTGGTTGCCGGTTTGTATATAAACAACAAATACGCCTTTGATTACGTTATCAACATTGGTCTTTAGTAGGTCGTGCTGGCACTTGGGCCAAGACGTCTGGGGAGTTTTAACACAAGGAGGAGCATTTGAATGTATGTGTGTTGTGAAGGGAGTCGAGAATATATGCAAATTACTGACGTATAACGAAGTCAGAGGAGAGTTATTGCAAAAAAGAGGGTTTACGTTTTCTGATGTAAAGAAAATTCTTTTATGATGATGGCGAGAATGTTTGTGGTACAGAGTTCATTATTATATCTCTAACTCAATTATAAAAACGAAGAAAACTGGAGAAATATTATTTATGTTTTTCTCCAAAACCGTTTCAATAAAATCGGCGACTTTTTTCCCTTGTAAAGGTGGTTGATCAATGAAATTGTAATTCACTTAATTGGAGCTAGATTACTTATGGTCTAGCTCCAGTTAAACAGAGTAGGAGCTGTTTTTAACCATTTAAATGATTTCTGGTGTTTTATGGGCATTTTGATATTCCTGTGTACTATTTTGTTTTTCTTATTTACGTTACAATGATGATTAATTAAATTTCAATGGCAATTTTATCATGTCAGTAATAACTACAGTCTGATATTTGTTGAGAGTGAATTAAAAATGAAAACTTTCTCCAATCTCTGCTATTTTATTTCGAAGATCCCTTTTGGTTAGCGTAGTGGTTATGATAGCTGTTCTTCTGTTCACAAAAAGCTTGGGTTCGGATTACGTTTAAGTAGGTTCCAGAAAACAAAAGTTTGGTTAAGCTGGTTGAGTTCTTTTCCAGTACTCTACTTCGCCCAAGACGGGACTCGAACTGAGTCCTCTGTGAATTATCTTGTATTTGAATGGATGTATTAATTAATACAATACGTAATATGAATCAGCTTTTGTACGAATTATTCGTATTATCTGCTACAAGTAATTTCAGAGTGCAGCAGAACTGTAGCAGATTTTTTTTTGCATGTCTGTCTGTGTTTTTCTGAAGATAGTATCCGAAGCATACAGTTGCAATCAAAGATTTTATTTTAGCTTGCTTTTTTCTCATGAAATTTATATATTTAGACTTCCGTTCCTTCTTACAGTTATCAATAAAGAACCCGGATATGCTTAGCAGAGGTCAGTGAACTTGGTTACAATAAGAAACACCTTTGCGTAGTTTAGGCTCATAGCCAGAAAAAGCTAGAGGGTCGTAATTTCACGAACTATCTGCCACTAAACACCTGCACTACTACGCTACTACTACCTAGGATGAAAGTAGCAGCCGTTCGAGATAATACGTGTATATGTACTGTACTGTACTGCATATTCAGCTTAATTTAGATTCACGTTTTTAGCACAAAAAAGGACAGAGATTAGTCTGTAGCTCACTTTTTTACTTCAGCAGTTAATTAATCTTTATAAAAAAAATGCTTTAAATATCTCTGGGACAAATATGCTCTGGAATTAAAACATGAAACTAAAAGCAACGGAAGAATAATTTTATAATAAGTTTAAAATGAATGGACTATTTAGCTAAAACCTCTGGTTTTAAAGCTTTGACTACAAAATCTTGACTACATTTTTGTTAGTCCAGAATTTTTCTGTAAAGTTGAGACAACTTACGGGTAATTAATTGTGTTTTCTGTGTGCTTGGGAACCGTTCTTCCTGGTCACGAAACCAAACTTATAGAGTCTCCCATTAATTTACAATTTTTGAATTGTAAATAGATTGAATTTCGATCAATCGCAGCATTGAACAGCACGGTAATATAGGAGTTATTTAATTTCGGTACAAGTTCTGTTTGAACTCGAGAAGATAAAGAGGATATTCATGCATGAAATATAGTAGAGTACAATTCAAGAGTTTCTACGTAGGGTCTTACTCGCATTTAAAATTTTTATTTTATATATATATATTGTTTTTATTTTTTTTTAATACCACAGGATTTTTCCCCCTCTGGAATGCCACCCCAGAGAAATCTGGCCCACTTTTTGATGGGTCAGAGATTCTTATTAAGACTGTATGAGATCTACTGGCTCACCTCGTGATATGGTCGAGTATTCGGAAGCAGCTTTCCAGGTTTGGCGAAGAAACCGACTACATCAAAAAATCAACTGTGTAATGTTTCAGGGAATATACCAGCCACTTTAATGCATTATATGAATACATTATAACTTATAAGAGAAACTATTGCTCCCTATAACTCACTCTTTACATCTATTGTAGATGGTGACATCATCCTGCTGCCCAGATGGTAGGAAACTTTATGGTTAAATTTGTACAAGCTGTTAATCTGCTCTCATTGCTTGGTGTTTATTGTCATTTTGAGTAGTTTATCTAAAGTAATGTAGTAGGATTATTTAATTTAAATTAAACGTAACACCACTCAATGTCTGTCTGTCTGCCACTTATTTGACAATCCCTGAAGAAGCGCTGCTTGGAGTTAGCTATTAACCAACTGGTGTGAAGACCGCTCCCGATCTTCACACCAGTTGCAAATTTTGAGATCACTATCACTCCCTGTATCCTTTCGTCACTTAAGAATGTCAGAAATAGGAGCGGTCTCAGCAAGATTCATGAGAGATCTCACTTCTTAAAAAAAATGAGACCCCCATTCCAAAGAAAGAAGAAGCTAGCCACTTACAAACAAGCAAGTACATTTGTTTTTCGTTTTCGGAAAGTGAAATGGCTTCTAAATTTCAATATCTATATTTCTTAATTGACATTCATTTCTGAAAGTATATATCAAATAAGTAGTGGTTTAATAAAAATAGAAAGAGAATGAAAGACCACGTTTTTAAGTACTGAATATCGGCTAACTCAGCCACGAGAAGAGGAAAAAGGCCCACGATTGGCATTGAAAATCGACTCAGGCTTTTCCATGTACTTTGAGAAAACATTAACAGTACTTGCTAAAGTAGCTTTTTAGCTCTATCATTGAAAAGAAACTTGTCAAGAAATTGGCACATTATTCATCAATGAATTGGTGAGGCATGAGTGGACGATACAAAAGAAGAATCTTGGACTCAATGTGTTCTACAAATATTTAAAGGGAGGCATTTTTTCACTTCATTTTAGCCTATTAGTCTTGTTCCGGACTGATAATGCGGGTTCATTTGCCTTTTATTCTGTGCTTGCTTTTCTTAAAAATGCTCAAGACACTGATTGCCCAAAATGTCCAAAAAAACTGATTGTCCAAGTAGTGTTGCCAATAAAAATTTACATTATTAATCCCACTTTGTAGAATTTGGAAGATGGAATTCTTAACATTCATTATTTTCTGAAATAAAATCTGCAAGTAGTTGTAAGATGCCAGCAAATTTCTTATAACCTCTCAACCCTCAACTTATCTATACTATGAGAGTACTGCAGATTTCAACGACCTTTCGTGTTTGGGATTGCTAAAAATACGTATTTCTTAACAGAAGTTTCGAAAGCAGCTAATGTCCACGAAAGCTACATAGGGCTGTTAAAATACACTAATGTGCTTTGCTTTCGCTCTTCCAGACTTTCTCAGTCATCAGACAATTCACCTGTCCCCTTTATTATTAGCATACCACTTTCTTAGAATGTTTATTGACAAATTCTCCACGAAAATCTTTTTGTGGAAAGTAATAAAATTCAAGACGAAAGCATCAAAGTGAACTATGTGTTTACATACATACAACAATCTTGGTGTTTGGGTCGTTGACCTGTCTTAAAGATTGACAACATTAGTTTCAGGTTCCTCTGCCAGGTCTCATCGGTTCTTATAAACAAGAGAAGAAACAGAAGTTGCAAGAATAACCCAAACGCGTTATCGGGTAAAAGCATCGAAGCAGCCAAGAGAAACAGGACGAAGAGGATGTCAGTTCTATTCATAATCTCCTTTCCTACCAGAGCCATTTGTCATAGCTGTTATCCAGGCATGAAAAATGAAATTTCGAGATCCCCTTGACAGGCGCAAGCACGCACTAGAAATCTCAAGACAGCAGAAGGAATTGTAGATAAATTCTGTTTGCTGATGTTTCTTATCACGACTTCCTATTGGAAACGCATTATCGTCAAAAGTGATGTAGTAAAGTCGTTCTGTGATTGTTAAGATATGTGATATATTGCTTTTCTCGCTACGATATTAGAAACGAAAGAAAGAAAACTTTTCCTTAAATTAAACTGAGGCAGGTAGGTAATTTCATCCACGAATGCACTGTCAGTCTCATCATAAAGTAAGAATTTCTTAAGGAGAATTGATATTTAAAACTAAATTCTCGCCAACAATAACATCAGATTTGAAGTGTAATTAAATAATTTATTGAAGTTGGGTCATTTTTATGCAGAACTGTTCTAAATTGGACAGTTGTTTTATGATTATATATTCATTATACACCATTCTTGCTAATTACGGTTGAAATTAATTCTATAAAACTTTTCCTGACCACACAAGCCACATGAAACAAAATGATATTCTAGAACAATACTTATTCAGATTCGAAAAGGTGAATTATGTCCTCTCTTGATCCTTTTTGATTGAGTTTATTTGAAGCGTTCATATAGGGAAAAGAGAGTTGGCTTATTGAGAATCCTTTATTATTTTTTTAACCTTTTGTTTGAGATTGAAACTTTTGTTTCAGAAGTATATTTTGTTCACTTTTAATTTGGAAAAAGGGTGAAGGATTTTCATCCACAAAAAAAGGAGAGAAATAAAATATTACAGCCAAATTGTCAAAGTGATGTTTAAGTACGAGTATAAACTCGTATATAAAGTCACTATAAACTTTTACAAATCAGTTACATGCAGAATATTCTTAAATGAAAATATAAATATGTACTGATGAGCGTTTTATTTTCTCCTCATACCGATTAGACATTCTCATTATCAGAATGAGATGTAATAAATTACGTCATCACTAAATTAAATCTTAGCGTTTCATATCATAAGGTCAACTTACGTTCACACTTTAATCCTTGCCTAAATAATCCGTATAGCAACGAACCACAGTGGTCGCAGAAGGTAGGACTGAGGTAGTTGTGGACTCTAAAGCGATGCGGAACATCGATTTTGAATCTCTCGCGTAAATACTAGAAGAGAGAGAGAGAGAGAAAAAAAAAGATTTGCTGTTGTTCTTTGTATACAATCATAAAAGAATAACTATTGTAATTGCATTTAATGATTTTCAGCTAAATTTATTGCCTCTCCATTGACCGATTAAGAAAATTAGATCAAAAATTAGAAAAATTAAAACTAGTGGATGTACTACAAAATTATTTCAGGAAAACTTTAATTTTTCTTTTTTTACTTGATGAAAGATTGCACACACTCCACTGTGTGAAACAACGCGGTGACCGCCTTGGTAAAGCTCGTAGCTTTCTGTAAGTTTTAAATACTGTATAATTGGCGAATCCACCCTGAACAGCATCACTGTTCAGGGTGGATCCTGAACAGAGAAGATCAATTCAACAGTTATCCATGAAAAATAAAAAAAATTAAATGAATGTCATTTGGTTTCTTTTTTACGGATAACCAATCAAGTATTTCTTTTTTAAGATTCCCAAAGAGGGTCACCATGTACAGAAACTTTGAATTCATAAAAATATTCATACTAATCCCATTAATATATTCGAAATTAGTGAAACGACTATGCCTCCTTCAAGTCCAGTATATTTTACAAATTCTTTAAATTAAAGTAACTTTCCCAAGGCTCATTCGTTTCTTTGACTTGGATTTAATACCAACTGTTCGGCGATACATTGACTTCTGAAGTGAAATAAGAAATGAAACCAAAAGGATTTTGCTCTGGACTTAAGCGTCAAATACTCATTAGCATGTTACCAAAATGCCCATGAGGTTTTTTTTAATTATTATTATTAAGATTAGTGTATACAGTGCCAAGAATAACTAGGAGCACCTTAGCAAAAAAGTTAGGTGCTCATAAATCCGTTACTACCAGTTCTAACTAGTAAAAACTAGAAGCGCCTAACAGCATTCGACAAAACTAGTTTTTACTAGTAAGGACTAGTAAAAACTAGAAGCGCCTAACAGCATTCGACAAAACTAGTTTTTACTAGTAAGGACTAGTAAAAACTAGTTAAGGACTGCGCCTGCTGGTAAAAACTCGATTACAAAGCGTAACTCCTAGTATTTACTGATATTCTTAGTAAAAACTAATTCTTACCGCCTACCTTTGAGTAAAAACTAATTCCTTCGAAATTTCAGTTAGCGAAACAAAAACTCTGTGAAATGGGAGTTAAACTTGCGAACAAGACTCTTACCCATGCATTTTTGCGACGTGGTGATGGACAAGTCTAGCTCCGCAGTGATTGACTGATAATCACAACGACTTTCCTTTAGAGTGAAGTGGTTTTGCAAGTGAGTACAGATAGCAGGAATACGATGCATAGATGGCACAGATTTTCATTTTGAACTAGTTAAAAAAGGTTATGTTAGGTTAGTTTACGCCACCACTCGAAAAATTAACAGAATAAAATGGTTTTCATGAATATTTTATTGTGAATAGTCTCCCGAAGGCGAATATTTGATATAATAGGCATTCAAATTCCAAGTATCCGATATAAATCGATCTACCACCCTAAGACCCACACATTATGTAAATTATTCATGTCTATAAAAACCCTTGTTGCGACCACACCACTTCATTCCCCATTTTTGGCTTGCACAGTGGGATAGCCTCATCTCCAGTATTCAGGATGGCAAGTCATCGTCGTTTAGATGATTCTTTGAGATGGTGGATCGTTGGACGACTTGAAGCTGGGCAGTTGTAGGCGGTAGGTGGCACATTGGCTTAATGTGTTACTCAGTATCGTTTCGGCACTATGGAAGAAGTTTCAGGAGACAGGAGTCATTATAAGAAGAGCTGGCCAAGGTCGTCCGAAGGCTACATCAACCAGAACAGATCTCTATCTGACTCTAACAGCAAGACGGAACATCGCAAGCTGCAGGAGTTATACCACGTTTTCTACGTGTTCTGTTAATTTTGTAGGACAGTGTAGCATCTGTGCATAGCCAGTTATGAGTGTTGTGTAGTCTTGTATGTTTAGCGTTGTGTTGTTCAACTAGCCGCTTAGCAGCCAGTCAGAGAAAAGCACCTGAAAACTCGCAGGATAATTCACGTCCTTTGCCGAGGATGCTGATCATCTGCACTATTTTATTGATATTCTGTGCTAGGGTGCCCTCTGGAAACCTGGGATTCCAGAGGGTGAGCCCTGTAAAAAATAAATAAAATAAAATAATTGAAAAATAATAATAAATGAAAAAAGAATGGAAAATCGATTGACAGCAAGAAGTGAGGGATTTATAGTTATAACTTAATTAGGGTTGATAAAGCAACCATTAGAATATGAACAGAGTCAGCAACAAGAATCAATAAACAGCGTGCGCAATAGAAATCGGTGGATTTCTATTGCGCATTTGGAATTCACTAGGTTCCACTGATTTAATCAAGATGTCAGGAGCTCTGCACTGCATTTGGTAAAACCAAAGTCTCACTAAGCCCTCTAGTTCTTGCTGATTACGGAAGTGGCGCTTTACTTGAACAAAATTTTGAGGTATAATCCCATTTATGCTGTTTACCATAGCCATCATCCAATTCCGAAGTCTCTTCTCTGGAAGTGGATTGGGAATTGGCAAATCGTCATTGTAAGACACTCGGGTAACAGAAGGTGGCGTGTTGGGACACATTATAGCTTTTCTACTCGGAGTCGTTTCAGGTGATATTAGTGGACAAGTAGCTATCTAATAGTGCTGCAATTCGCAGCCCAGTGATAACTTAAACCCCAAGATATGAGGTAACAGAAAGGCACTGCAATTTAAACCCCAAGATATGAGGCACTGCAATTTAAGTCTGTATATATTGTGAACAGAAAGCCTAATTCTTACTTTGGGCAGTTAAATACGGTACATGGTACATAAGGCGTAATAAAGCTTTTAATTGTGGAAAGGTGATCAAAATGGTAGCTTGGGTAGTCGAGCTTTAATAATTGATATTTGCTGTCTTCGTAGCGCAGTGCTGGTAATGGCAATTTCTCAGCATGCGAAATGAGACATCATGTAGAAAGACCTCTTGATTTTTGCATTTTGCGAAGTTATCGCATTTCGCAGGGCTTTGCATGATTAACAATTTTGAGTAAGCCTTATTTAAAATGTATTTAGTTAGTACCAGAATTACAAGATTAAGTTTATAAATGAAAAACGAACTGCGTGTCCTTCTTTAAACTTCATGAATATTTTATGGACTTACTAGCCTTCGTGGGTTTGAAATATTACAAAACTAGGTTTACGCAGTTGGGTGATGAATATTAAAGTATCTTTATAATTCAACGTTAAGGAAAAGTCAGCGAGGTAGAAAATAAATTTCAGTCTATAAGAAATGCTCGTACATCCATATCCATCACAGCCAGTTGATAGTTTCAAAGCTCATCGTTTCCATACACTATAAAAATAAATTCTGTGGTTGGAAGAATATATTGTGTTGCGATTATTACATCTGGAAGTTTTCTAACTGGCTTATACAATATTCAGTCAAGTGTAATATCAAAGCAATTTTGTCCATTGTAAATAACATATTAAATTTCACTTTACAATGACTTAGAACCTTACCAGTGTAGCCTGAGATTCTTTTCCTGAACCCGGACATTTGCCTAAAATTTTGTCATGGCATCTTTTATGAACGGCTACTTGGCACACTGTAAAAAAAAAAAGAACAAGAGAATTTATTCAGTGGATTTTATCATATTGAAATCTTGAAAGGTTCTATGAAGATTTGAAGCCAAGCCAGATCAAATCTTTATGATAAAACACGTCAAAAAGCCTTGGGTTTATTCAGTAACTGTAATCGATGTCCAGTGAGGAAGACGTAGAGCATTTGCATACGTCTGAATTAAACCAGCTAATTTCATAGTTGTCCTTTGAACTCCAGAACAACTTGAGCACGTTCCCTTGTACATCTTATGCCATACACTTTGAGCAACTTCATTAATGGGGTTATCCTTATATTTTTTAGGACCAGCACAATTAAAAACTATCCAGTTTAAAGTAATATACCATTTTAGCCCTTTTTGGAGAGGTCTGGGTTTGAATCCCGTCGATGACGGGAGGAATTTTTAAACCTCATCGAGCGAAGCTGTAGTTAGCCGATCTCAGAGGTAGGGTGTGGTGTTATAACATGAGTTATTCTGGGCTTTTCAGCTTGCGACTTGTACGCTGAAATAATGAGTAATAAATTAATGTGACGATTAAAAACATGATTGAATAATTCAAACAATTTTTACTTTAAGAAATGCATTAAAAAGAACTTTAATTCATTTCTTATAAACTATAAATGTTGCAATAAAAGTTGGGACGCGAATTTCTCTATAGCAAACGTGCAAATAAAAAGAAACCTAGATTGTTTTATTATAAAGGTTATATGAGCAGAAGCTGATGTCAAATTTTGAATGTTTGCTTAATGTGAATCAATTGATTCTCTGCATGTAGAGAAAATTATTGAAAATTCATGATTATTGAGGATTTGGCCTGTTTCAGAATACAATTTAATAAGATAAACATAAAATCTCAACTTATAAATGTTAAAATTCAGGAGCGCTTGATATGGTTCAACTTCTGATATGACTCCATAAAACTATGCGATTACTTTTGCTATGCATCTCTTTTCCATCACAAAAGAAAATTAAGGCCTCTAAATAAATAAAGAAACGTTGCCCTAGCAAAACGTAGTTATCTGTTATCTTCTGTTGAGTTTTATATAAATGAATCGTCAGTGCTGAGAGGTAGCTGTTCCAGATGGCACTGGTGTTTCAGGACTATAGTGGAGTAAGTTTTCTAGAGTGTGACAGTCATCCTTGGAATTATCCTTGGAAAATACTGCTGTTAGCACCAAAAGTGAAAGATTTGGTAAATACCCTAGACCGAGATTCAAAGAAATCGCTTTAAATGAAGAAAGTTTGGCTTTCTACCAGAGTCATGACACTGGCTCGTTGTTTGCAAAATAATTAATTGTCACTAGTTTTGGGAGCATCGCCACGCGGCTTTAGAGGCGTCAGAATGTCCCTGACGGTTCTGATCTATCTGTCGTGTATACTAATTGGTTTATCACAATTATCCCTTGAGCCGATGACAGCTTGGAAAACTGAAAAACATCTCAATAAATATTAGTTAAAGGGGACGCCCAGTGGCATTCGAAGTTCGCCATTTAAGGAGAAGTCTCATCTCTATTCGCTTCCATTACTACTGTATGCATCAGGAAACTTTCAACAAGAGCAAAATTACTCTTCATGAACATAAATTCCCAAATGGCGTGTAATCAGCAGGGAAAAAATCATTCATTGTATGAAGATAAATGAAGTACCCTTTTTTTAATACTAAATTTTCTTGCTGAGCACTCTTCTGTTTCTTCTCTATTTGAATCACCTTTCCCATACGTCAAAGTAGTTTGTTTTTTATTATGCAGCAAATGAAAATAAAAGGCACTGTTTCACCACATGAGAATTTTGTTTTAAGGAGCTTATTGCTCTATTGCTAATAAAAGCAGCCAAAGCTTACAATATCCAGTACCTTCAAAACATCTGTCTTAAAAGAACCAACCTCCGCGCAGTCAAAGAGACCCTATATACTCTTCAGTGCGAATGCAATTCCACCAACATAGGGAAGTCTACAGATTATAGAAAGAACTGACGAACATAAAGCAGTCATGTATAGCAGGATCGACAAATCGTAACAGCCTTGCTCGCAGACGTGCATGGGAATTTCACTACCAATTGGCTTTCTCAATAGGTCCTTCCTACTCCAGGAGAGTATTTAAAGACGTGTTTTTCATTTAGTATGGTACATATTGAAATATTGAATGAACAACAATCAACAAAAAAGGAAAGAAGCCTGCTTCAACCAAACATTTTACATGTTCTATGGAGTTATAAGTCATGGAGAAGGTAAAGAAGATACCACAATCCCAAAATGAGCCTCTGCATACTAGGAACAAAGTATTCAAGTCTCAAGAAGACCATAACTTATCTTAAAGTTAATTTGTTGCATTTTTATTTCGTATCATTCTTTCATTCTAGAAAGTTCAACCACGAATATCTTCTCTGTCCTTTAATGTCCTCTCTGAAGATTCTTCTCAATATCCAAAAATAGCGAGCTAAGTTTAAGTTCCACCATTCACTCGAAGAGCATGTTAATATAAGTTAATCTTAATTATCTCTATCTTATTTGATTTAATTCATACCATTTCTGCACCGACTGCTTGGCTACAAAGTTAATATTCTTTTTAGATTATTTGATATATTCTCTCTTTGATTTGAATATTTAGACTATAAACTGTAATAAAATGACGGTTGACTTTTTGATTGGTATAAATAGTATAATCCATATTTTATGTATTACTTTCAGAGGCAACTAGTACGACTTGAAGTTCTTCTACTCTCCAACCCCCCAATATCCCGAGAAAATTACGCTATTACCAAGTGAATTGCTTGCTTCGCAGTGGGGTATGTGTCCGTCTGAATAGGTTTGAATGTTTAGTACTACGGGCCTTTTTAGTTTTCTTCGAGATAACCCTGACAGAAGTCATCTACTTAGATATGTTGCACCGATAACTCTTATAGGAGGACTTTGGACGAAAGTTTTTATTTCAACAAAATAGAACTCTAGCCCATTGGTTATCTCGCATGCGTCTCCATCTGGATGGATGTTTCCGGCAGTTGGATTGGATGCGGGAGATTTAATTGCTTGGCCACCAAGATCTCTAGATTTAACTCATTTAGTTTTTCTATGAAGTTTCATTAAAGATAACATATACGTGCTCCCGTTGCCTCTTATACTGCAGAAACTGAAGGATCGGATCACACCAGCTGTTCAACTTTTGGACTGCAACCAATTTCGTAACACATGGGAAGGAGGATTTAACTATCCGTCAGACGTGTTGTATCACATTACACTAGGTGTCTGCGAAGAACATCCATAGATTGTGAAAAAAAAAAGTTTTGCATTAATTTATGTGATGCACCCTTTGAATTAAAATATACAATTAGTGCGTTATGGATTTATGTTGCCTGAAACATCGTAAAAGGCGCTGTATATATTTATATTTCATTTTCTGCTTACCTCCATTTCTTGTTGTACCTTTAAGGATTTGAGTGTGTTGATGAATGAATGTGACAGATGTTTCTTTATATTTACTCGTTTAAATCTTTTAGTTATAATTTTACAAAAAAAAAAAAAGCCCCTTTCGGTTAATGTCCTTTATCTTTATATTTGTATAATAATCAATAAACATATATTCATTATATGATTATAAAGTATACGACTATTCTGGCCCACACATAGTGCTCCATTTTGTTGCAGCAAAATTCATGCCATATATTATTGTATAAACATTGTTTATCCATCTCAATATGAGTAGAAAATGTCAGGCAAATGGCTGAACAAAGAAAAAGCAGAAAAAAACTAGCAATTAAAAATTAAATTAGATTGTTAGTACTTTATGATGTCATTGAACGGCCAAGCCGAATAACGGCTAACTTTGATAAGTTGATAACACACGTGTAAGAGAAATGCTTAGAAACATGTTCAAAGAATAATACAGCTCCTAAGCATCTATACATCAACCTAAGTGGCCTCTGGAGTTATTTCTAGTTACTAAACTACAAAATTTAGTTACGTTAATAATTTATACGAAGTGCGAATAAAGAGCACGAAGGACGCGTATTTATTATTAATGTGAGCGTTTATTTCTGTACATTAAATACAGCATTCAAAGTCGTTCATGCTGCCTCAGCTTACTGACCTCGTATATAATTTTAATCGCGTAATATCACATGAGTGTGGAACTTACAAATTATAAGATAGCTAATGCTACTGGCCCTTTGAAAATGAAGAAAAGTAAAAAAAAGAAGAGAAAAAAAGTAGAATAGTCTAGTTTTATTTTTATTTCTTTCGGTCGTTGCTTGCAAGAATTATTATGGAGGTTATAGAGCGGATTTATGGGTGTCATATGGGGCTCGAAATTTTCTGTTAGGACGGGAAGACATCTTTTAAATAAACAACAGACTTCTCTTTTGGGTGGGAAGCACAGAAAAGCTGGTCATTCGCAAGCTAGCATATAAATAAAGGTACAGAAATATTCCTTCTGTTCTGAATATTTGATGAATGAATTTCATCGACAAATTTCCATTAAAGCAGATATTTAATCTCACTACAGTCATGTGATTCTTCTTTTTCGTATAAATACTTTCCTGTAATAATAATAATAATAATAATAATAATCGTGTCAACCACAGGTATGGTGCCAAAGACCCTACATACAGCCTAGCAGCAATAGGTCTCCCAGCGAACATCTATAAGGAACTCCAGAAATTCGCAATCCTGAACACCTGTAGGATAGTCAGAGAGTTCCTCGACCAACAGTAACACCAGACATAACAACAACCACCCTGTGTACTTAGTAGCAATACCCGTCACGAGATGGAACCCCCAATCTGGGAGAAATAATATAAGAGCAATAATAATAATAATAATAATAATAATAATAATAATAATAATAATGAGGACCAAAGAGGCTTCTACAGGAGTCTCAGAGAAGGCGGGAAAGAAAGGAACGGACCACCCGAGCAGAATACGATTGAGGAGTTCTGGAGAAACATATGGAGCAGGGAAGTAAGACATAACAGCCAAGCCCACTGGATAGAACTAGATAGCATCTACAAAGTCAATCCGATAGTGACAAACTTCCTAGGAGAAACGATTGCGAAATGGAGTACCACAATTAAGGTCGAAAACATCACAACTAGACCAATCCCCATCAGGAGAGGAAACTTCCAGGGCGATGCCCTGAGCCCATTGTGGTTCTGTCTAGCATTTAACCCGCTATCCACCATGCGTAACAGTACGGATATAACCTCAAAGAAGGAAGGAAGAACCTGCACACCCTCACCCACCTGATGTGCATGGATGACATCAAGCTCCACGTGGGAACCGAGAAGCAGCTCCAGCAACTACTCCAGATCACCGAAGAATTCAGCAATGATATTAGGATGGAATTTGGTCTAGACAAATGCAAGACCCACGGATTACACCTGGGAAAATTAGTCAACCGAAACTACCAGCTACAGATTGGTAAAGAGATCAAAGCCATGGCAGAGGGAGAGCTCTACAAATACTTGGGGATGATGCAGGCTCAGCAGTTACAACATAAGGAAATTAAGGCCTGTCTGGCCGAAAAATAACATCAGAGACTCAGAAGCTTGCTGAAAGCAAAGCTGAACGGAGGGAACACAGTTAAAGCCATAAACACCTATGCAGTCCCGATGCTAATATACTCCTTCGGGGTCATAGATTGGACTAACACCGAGCTGGAGGATATCATGAGTTAGACAAGGACAATGATGACCAAGAGCCGTCAACACCACCCGAAATCTTCCGTGGAAAGACTGACAATTGCCCGGAAAGAAGGAGAAAGGGGCCTGATAGATCTCATTGAGCAACAGAAGACAGCGATAGTTAATCTGAAGGATTACTTCCAGAAACACACAGCAGCACTGCAGCAGGCCATAAAGAAGATAGACAAGCGGTAATCCCCACTCAACCTAAGCGAGGAGTACCCCCCCCCAACCAGGAGGCACAAACGAAGCTAGAAAGATGGGCAGAGAAGACACTCCATGGTAGACACTACAATGATCTCCATTAAGATCACATATATAAAATTACTTCCAATGCATGGCTCACGAGCGGGATGCTCTTCCCTGAGACTGAAGGATTCATGCTCACCATCCAAGACCAGGTAATCAACATCAGAAATTATAGAAAATACATCGCCAAGCAGCCCGGAGTTTTCGATGCTACCTGGCCTCAGAAACGATCCAACACATCATCGCGGGATGTAAGGTGATCACTCAGACTGAGTACACTCATAAACACGACCAGGTAGCCAGGATAATACATCAGAAGCTAGCAAGGAAATACCAGTTGATCGAAGAAAGTTTACCGTACTACAAGTACGAACCCCTGACAGTACTAGAGACCACAACCCTTGGTAGCTTTACTGGGACCGCGCCATAATCACGGATAAGACAATCCCGCACAATAGACCGGACATAGACCTCACTGTAGACAAGAAGGAAAAGGCTACCTATTTGATTGACATAGCGGTACCCAACACTGGCAACCTGCAGAAAACCCGTGGGGAAAAAATCAGGAAGTACACGAACCTAAGACAGAAGATCAAAGAGATGTGGCATATGCAACAAGTAACGACCATCTCGATCATCGTGTGAACCACAGGTACGGTTCCAAAGACTCTACATAACAGCCTAGCAGCAGTAGGTCTCCCAGCAAACACCTACAAGGAACTCCAGAAAGTCGCAATCCTGAACAGGCTCAGGATTGCAACTTTCTGTAAAATAGGCAGAAAATTCCTCGACCAACAGTAACACAAGACTTAATTAACAACAACCACCCTGTGTACTTCGTAGCAATACCCATCACGAGGTGGAATCCTCATTCAGGGAGAAATAATATAAGAGCAATAATAATAATAATAGATCAACAAGGAGACCACACTCACACAGACAGAAGAAACAAAGATGGAAAGATGGGCGAAGAAGACGCTCCATGGCAGACATTATAATGACTTCTCTCATCATATATAGATAAGATGGCTTCATGTTCGTCATCGAAGACCAGGTAATCAACACCAGGAACTACAGGAAATATATCGCCAAAGACCCCGCAGTAACAGATGACATATGTCGACGATGCCACCTGACCCCAGAAATCTGTGATTACCCAGACGGAGTACACTCGCAGACACCTACCTGGACGTGTCTGCGAGTGAATGCATATCTCGACGTGTCTGCAGTTGATCAAAGAAAGCATATCATATTACAAGTAACAGCCTCAGACCATACTAGAGACCTTTACTGACCGACTATACTGGGACCGTGCTATAATAATGGACAAGACGATCCCACACAACAGGCCAGACATAACCGTCATCAACAAGAAGGAAATGGCTACCTACCAGATCGACAAAGCGGTGTCCAACACCAGCAACCTCCAAAAGGAAAAGATCAGGAGGTACTCAGAGCTAAAACAGAAAGTCAAAGAGATGTGGCATATGAAACAACTAATGACCATCCCGATCACTGGCATGGTGCGAAACCGACATGGTTTGGCACCATTGCACCATGGTAACCACCGACATGGTGTCAAAGAGCCTCCATAAGAACTTAGCAAAAAAAAAAAAAAAACATAAAGGAGAATTTTTTTTTTAATAATAATCATAATAATAGCTTGAAAAGTTAAACATTTTAACTTTAAAATGTACTGAAGGTATAAGGATCTTAGAAAATGTTGATCTTCAAAATCTGATTGTCTATCAGATTTTATCATTTATACGGTAAGAGATTTGAATAAAATCTCTTTGATTACTGAAATAAAAAAATATATATGTGCTCATTAATCATCTTCCTTTCTTTAACATTAAAAAGAGAATATTCAAAATACTTTAACGAATTTTTAAGTTAAACGAAGTCCATTTGTTTTAACGAGCTAATTAGTAAAACTATTGATTGACAATTATTGAGCAACAATTAAGCGTTTAAAAGTTGAAGACTTTCCCAAACTTTAAAAGAGATGTCATCCATGATCAGCACGAGACTGAGGAGTCGTAATTACCTTTGGAGGTTAAATGAAGCGAATTGAATTATCTCGCAGTCAGTAAATCTCACTAGTGAATTTCAAACTTGGTGCTCTTCTTCCTCAGTTGCAATTAGGTACAGAAGAGATTTATGAAGTGACAGAAACATATTAATACAATTTAGCTACAGGTATCCGTTTTTAATATACAGAAACTGCATATATCTTAAATTGAGAATATGTTTGCTGATCAGTTATCTTAGATTGAGAGCGTACTTTGCTGATCAGTTATTTTATATCATTTAATTCTTTGCTAGTAAATTAACTTTGCTAGTATCATTTATCTACAGTAATATCAAACTTTAAATGGATTCAGTTGTGAGTATTTAATAGAAATTGAATTTAAATTTAATTTTTTAATTAAATTCATAATGTTAATTCATAACAAGATTACTATTTGTGCTGGTAGCACAGTGGCAGCGTCATTGTCTTTTCCCACTGTTTGGAAAAGGTCTGGGTTCGAATCCCGTTAATGGCGCGAGGAACTTTGGGTGAGTTAGTCGGTCTCCGGTGTAAATAGCAACGTTTTACCCCCAAAAATTCTGGTTTCTCTTCCAGAAACACAATGGGTAGATGAACGTATATCCCCGGTGACGTTTTGTTTAATGTCAATATGATCTGAGCAGCTCTTGAATAGGGTAGAAGAAAGGAAAGTTTATTCATCATGCTTTGAAAATGCGAAACCTGAGAAAACTTTATGTAAAATTTATAATTAGAACGACTGACGTTTAAAAGTTTGACTACATTTAAAAAATAAAATGAGCAACGCTAAATAAATTGAATTATTTTATAAACACTTAAGTAAAATTTTAGACAACAGCCTCATTTCTATACGTAACCAAGAGCACACCAAGTTTGTTGCAAAAAATCAGTACCGGTTAATTTTAAATGCAAATGCAGAGTCGAGGCAACTCGTGGTTACTTGCTTGTAATATGAGATTGATGTATTTTGTAGCAAACGTGGTTTGATCTTAGCAAAATGGAGAAATTACACTTTTGCCAACATGAGTATTAATATGTAATATTTTAATGTAAGTTGAATTATTTAAGATGAGAAGAAAACATCTCTGAACATTATAAAATGAAAAGGAATTAATTTTTAAAAAAATCGAGGTTGAAAAGTTCACTTAAAGTTTAAAGTAATCGAAAAAAATAAATAATAAAATATTTTAAGGACTATACTTCGGTTGAGAAAAATAGTAATTTAATTACCAATAATATTAGATCACTTAAATGGATTTTATTTACTAAAAATCATGTAACGTCACTTCTTAAAATGTCACAAAACACAGTACAAATAAAAACAAACACAAAAAAATGAAATAAAAACTACAAAAAATAACTTCTTTCCAATACAGTTCGTAATGTAATGCTCTTTTTAAGTAACAGATGGCGGCACTCGATAATAAATTCTTTACAATATTTTTTTCAATAAATACTTGAAAAAAAGTCGAAATAGATTAAATATAATACTTACACTGGCATTGATAACCTTGTTTTCCGAATCCCCTGGAAAAAAAGAACGTATTATAAGAATATTGAAATATATAAGCTACATACGTTCAAGATCTCTTCAAAACACTTATCATACAGTATTCCATGAAGCAGGAGAAATAGCGAGAGTTGATGATTGATGATGTTTGCGAAGCAGAGTCAGCAGAAATTTCAGTCGTCTAAGGTGCATAAAAACTACTCTCACTATGGATAGATTGTACGCCAATTCTTATCATAGTTCGAGAGATGGATGTCCTTCGAAAATCAGTACTTTGTGATTGTCAATTTTAGAAAGACATCCATTTTCCATTATTTTAACATCTGATGGTATTAAAGTTTTAGATATTAAGATACAGATCGAATGCGTTTAAAGAAACGTTATTTGTAGTTATGTGCAGGAGTAATGTAGAAAAGAGGAGAGAAATATTGATATTTTTGTGAAATTCATTTCGTAACTTTTCATCCACGAATTAAGGCGTGGTTGCCTTTTTTTTTTTTTTTTTTTTTTAAACGATTCTTTATCTCGTTTATTATAACCAGTTTACTATAAGGGTTACAATGCCCTTACAATTAGTACATCAAACATTAAACATTCATGTGAAAATAACGATCTTTTTGGATTAACTATGGAATTTTATTTTAGGGTCCACTTAAAAACCTCGTAAATTCTGAAATTACATTAATAAGGCAATAATAAGCAATCGAAATTATTATCTTCATTAATAAATCGAAAGAGATCAATCTAAATTACATACGAGAACACTTGCTTAATACGCCATTATTATATGAATATTATACATCATTTGCATACGAATGTTTAGTGAGTTTATTTACTTCGTAAGGGCTTTAAACGCTGTGGGGTTTAAATCCCATACACCTAATAGGGTTTTAGGAGCATCAAAGAATTGCATTTCTGTGGTGGACTTTATGTTTGCTGGATGAAAAACCCGAGTTTCCGGGAGAAAAAACCATTCTATCCTCTCCTGAGACCGACTAATTCAGCCACGTTGTCAAAAGACCCATAAGAGTTCCTCCCGTCATTGGCAAGACTCGAACTTAGGTCTTTTTCACCTGGTTTGGGGAAGATGGTGATCCTAACAACTGTGCTACTCACGAGGGCCAGTGAAACACTTAGAAAATTCAGTGGTATAGAAGACCGGAAGGCCGTCTAGAACAATTGTCTCATTACTTTTAACTCATTCAGCATCTGTGAAAGTTGAGTTTCCCTCATATTTCTTTTCTTTAATCCCTAACTGTAGAGTGTGTACAGTCCAGTTCTCCCCTCACACTCCTGACTATATTTATTTAGAAAATTTTCTCTTTGTCGCTTGTTTACATATATATATATATATATGGTAATTTGTTCTTGGGACGCCAGATGGCAGAACGTCTGCATAACGCCTATCAGCCCACTACAAGACAAGAGCGTATGCAAATGACTTCCACTTTCATTTTTGTACTTTCTACTGTAATTTCGCGAGTTGTTTACCTCTACCATCTATCTTTCTTCTACCATACTTCCTTTTCTCACAGTTTATCTTTTTCTGTCACTTACAGCCAGCCCAATGTCATTTAAATGTTTAGTCTTTTGCCTTAGTTTCTAACTTTAAGCCTGCTGTTTCCAGTTTGTTCCTTTCCTTATATTATTTGCAGAAAATTTCATTTCGCTTTAACCGAGTAAGTTCTGTCTTATTTACAGTTTTCTTTAAAAAGAAATCGGACGCCTCTTCTCCATTTCTCTGCTCCAGTGCCCTCGCGGCACGTTGTAATGCCAGCTGTCTGTTTATTCCTAAATGTTGTGTACTGAAGAATTCTACTTTAATTACAATAAATGATAAAAATTTGCGTAGACAAGATATTCTTAAAAAGGCCAGCTCCATTGAATTTAAAATTGTTCTGATTTTGTCAATATTTAAAATGATTATATTTGAAATATTAAGATCTTGAAATGATCTTTGAAATATTAAGATCTTTATGGATACAATTGAATTGTATCCATAAAGTACTTGTGTTCTTTAAAACTGCAATAACTTAGATTCTATGCGAGAAAAGAAATCTGAAAAATGCATTGGAAAGGTAATTCATTCTATTTTATGCGCATAAATATTTACTTAATTTAATCTCTATAATTTTCCCTTTTAATATTTTCAGATAATCTTATCCTACAAGAGATGGCATGGAATGGTAGAAGAGAAAATCAACTGTGTCCTCTTGCTAGCAGAGCGTAAGTCTTTCTTCTGGAAGGTCCGGATTAATTAAACGAGGAGACTGTGGCATCTGTCCAAGGAAGCTTTTCAGCAAAGCTCAGAAAAATCACTAAGATGGGCATCTATGGAACCCGGTGTTCCTAAAGCAATAGTTCACAAAATTCTTAGAGTGAGATTGCACAAGCGACCTTACAAGATTTAAGTGCATCAAATTCAGCAAGATGGAACATCTTGTCACTTCACTTGGAATGTTCGACAATTTTGAATTTGCTTACCAATTGAACACGTCTCATAATCTTGTTGGTTTTATTCCCTTTCTGCAGGATTCAGAATATTCCTGTATCAGAGGTAGATGTCTTCATTTTTACGAAAATGGAAAGACCGCAAATATATTTTATTTATTTGAAAGAAACAGTAACGAGGCAATACCTACAACTTAGAACACTTCTTAATTAACTCCAGTAGGATGCCACCGAATGTAACTTAAATTTATTCATCCAGGAGCACTAATTGCATCTGAGAATGAACGAGAAAAATATCGATTCACAGTCCCTGTTGAAAATGTATTAGAGAAATATTTTATCACAGGAGGGGATAAGGTAATTCTCAATAACAAAGAAAGCATATTAGTGATGAATGATTACATCTTCTTAATATAAGGATTAAACTGAACACGTTTTATAAGCTTTTTCCTGGTTCGGGAACTCGAATGAGGAGACTAACAACTCGGTTCCCTTTGAGTTGATTTTTCATGAATCTTTTATATCTGGCTCTTGTACAAAACATATGTTGAGTATTCCAAATTTTATTAAAAACAATTAACAGAAACCTGACTTTTTATACGTATCTCTTTAATGCTTTATTTACGAATATTTATTGAAATAATTCGCCTTAAAAATCACTTACCAAAGAAAATCTTTGCAAAAGGCACAGAATGTTGGTTGTCGGAAAAATTTTGCGATGAACTTATGACCCCTGGCTTCGTGGACTTTTTGATGTTTGATGGCGCCTCTTCTCCTAGTAATCCCTCCAGTGCTCTTGTCTTCGTGTAATATTGGAACTAAAGAATGTTAATTAACACAGAGATGAACTTGGGTAATGAGAATATCAATGATATCTCAAAAAGAATTTCTGTACTACTGAGGACTGGTCATAAAGAGTATTGTTATGGGACTTTACTTATTTCAATAATATATAAATACAGCATAAATTACTTATATGTTATATATGATGGAAAATCTCAGAGCTTTTGTGGTTAAAATTGCATAAAAGTGCATGGATGGCTAAAGATATATACCCTGATTGATAAAAACCTTTGAACTGATCATCAGTCTTGTTACTCGTTCGGTAATAAGGTTTGGCATGGTTTATATAAAGTTCCAGCAGAAAGTGAGGTCCCCCCCCCCCCGTAAGAAAAAAGTGTCTCTATTACTTGATACCAGTTTGGAAAGGTTTACTTCGAATTCCGTCTAGAAATGTTTTACAATTTAGTCTGTCTAATGTGTAGGTTCAATGTTTAGCCCATATTTGCCATTCTGAGACAGTTTGAATCTCATGCAAACATATGCGGGGGAAAATGAGCTAGAATTCTGAATCATGGCATTTCTAACATGGTACTATTCGATTATAGATTTCACCACTGTTTTGAGAAAGTATAAACGGAGCCATTTAAGAGTTTTAAATTTAAAACTTAAATGACCAAAAGGTGAGACCACCTTTTGGCCATTTAAGATCATATTCTAAAAGTCATACTCCCTTTTGGGGAGTATGGCTTTTAGAATAATGGGATTATTGGTACGACAGTTACGCCACTGGCTGTAGTACTCACTTTTGGTTTTAGTATCAATGTTTCACAGCTTTGGTTGCCTCAATCCATCTATCAAACAACCCAACACATTTTTGGGCACGTTCGCATATATATACATACCATTAATATCCTGACACCTGCCTTTAGACAAAGGCGCATTATAGCCTTAGTCGCTAATGCGCCAATAAAACCCAAGCAACAACAACAACCAAGCCTTTAGACAAAAAAGAGCTTATATTGTGCCATTTAATATTTTGTGCTGAAACCTTTTGCTTTTATGACGGCCTTCAATCTTCGCTGCATACTCTCAACCAGATTTTTATAAATGTCAGGTGATATGTTCCTCCACGCGGCCTTTAACGCAGCCACCAGTTCGGCCTTGTTCTTTGGGCGATCTCGACGTGCACGTACCCAATGCATCCCAAAGATGCTCGATATGGTTCAGATCAGCACTCTGGACTGGCCAATCCAACTTTTCCACACCCATGTCCTCAAACCACTCTGTTATGACCCGAGCAGTATGGCAAGGCGCGTTGTCTTGCTGATACAGTTATGGGCCTTCCCCGAAGTACTGCCATAATGTTGGAAGTGCATAATTGTCCAGGTTGTCCTGGTATTCATGGTTTTGTCGATAACGACTAATGGGCCGAAGCCAAACCATGAAAGGAGCCCCATACCATGACACTGTCGCCATCAAACTTCATTGTTGGGAATGAACAATCAGGAAGTCTAGCATTTGTTGAGGTGATCAATTCTGTTGAACGTGTCATCTTGCATGCCCATTTTTGCAACTGTCTGTTCGAAGCCCAGTGTGCATATTTATAGCAGGTTCTGTGACGTGCTGCATGCATGGAATCTGTTTCCCCATCCATGGAATATACATGCAGAGAGAGAGAGAGAGAGAGAGAGAGAGAGAGAGAGAGAGAGAGAGAGAAGAGGAACTTAAAAAAAAAAAAGAAAGAGGTAATGAAGTAATAAATATTATACAGTTGCAATTAAATTAAATGGCTAAGTTTAAAGAATGTAAATCTGTACAGTTTTTTTTAGTGTTTTGTACAGTTACAATCTTGTAATTAATTGATAAGGAGATAACTATGTTTATTTTTTATTCCAGTTGTTATTCTTTCAATTTGTTCTGCGCATTTTATCTGTAATTCATTTTATGCCGTAATGGTTTAAATTTCGAATTCTTTTAGAATTTCACATTTGCTTTCTTTTTTTTTTTTTTTCATCTGTAATGGTATAACCAGCTGTCCTCACAAGACAGAAGTTATTTTCACGAAATGCTCAGGGATTCAGCACCATGAACTAAAATAGGTGAGTTGTCATATTTTTGAATCGATATTCCAGTTTCTTTTACTGTTTGTAGTATCTGTAATCTACCCGGCACTAGGACTTCCCGCTAAAAGTTTGAAAACTGCACAAACTGTTCTGTTCTTTCAAGTAGAAACATTTGTAAGCTAAAAAAATAATAATAGAAAAAGATTTGGAATGCACACGCGGCCCTCGTGGAAAACACAGTTGGTATGATGGCCATCCTTCCCACACCGTGTGGAAAAGACCTGAGTTCAAGTCTGCCGTCGATGACGGGAAGAATTTTTGAGGATTTTCACAACGTGGGTGAGTTAGTCGATCTCAGGCGAGGGTAGTATGGTTTTTTCTCCCGGAAACGCTGGTTTTTCGTCCAGCAAACAGAAAATCGACCTCATAACGCACGCCATTTATAGACAATATACACAGAGCGATATGGCCTTAGTTGCTGGTGCTCCTAAACCCCTACTACAACAACAGCACACACACACACACTTGGCTTTCATCCAGATAATTGTGGAAGTGACGCGAATTGTAGACTGAATAAACGCTGTGAGCAAAAAGCCATTGCAGCCCATTAAACATTGTATCCTCCATGACAGTGTAGTGATTTCGTCACTCTTTTGGAGAGGTCTGGGTTCGAAAGAACTGAATTTCTGAAGAGGGCGAAATTCGGGAAGAATTTCTGAAGTCCTCTTCAACCAAGGCTGCAATTAGCCGATCTCAGAGTAGGGTTTACCACGTGAGTTTTTAATTATTTTTAATAATTAAAAATATTTTAATTATTAAAATTTAACAATATATTAATTGATAATTATTTAATTATAAATTACTAAAGTCTTAATTAATCCAACTGCGTTAAAATAATAATGATAAATATAAAATAATATTATTTATTAAAGGTCAAATAAATGCGGTTATTATTATTGTTATTGAAATATTGATGTTAAAATTTCTTTCGATTCCTTTTGTCCTCATGACCATGAAGCAGTGGAAACAGGAAGTTTTAACTGCTCCACTGCCAAGGACGATCGGTTAGTCACCTCTGCAACACGTATGGCTTTCTCCGTTTGTGTTATATGGGTCTGGTGTTCACCAACAAAGCCATAAAAACCCGTTCCGTACTTCTACTTGCGGGCTGTGGCATTTACGGACACCCCTGTGGACATCCGGAGATCCAATTTAACGTTTTCCAAGGACGTTGCACTTTAGACCAGTTTCTTTTCGCTACATCGGCTACAGTCGACTTTGAGAGGTTCAAACGTGTGGCCGTTGCATGTGGTGACAAATTGCTTAAATGGTATCTGATGATTGAGCCTCTTTGAAACTGCATCCCTACCTCCCAGCAGCTCATTTTTATCGTTTGTGATATCTCTGCTACTGTCCCACACTTCTAAACTTGTTTCTTCTTTGTTTGCATCTCTTTAGCCCCGTTCATTACACATAAAGCTTTTTGCCATAACTTTTTGTACGTACATAAAAGTACAATAAACCTCGCTAATCCGTATTAATTGGGAGACGGGTCATCCGGATTAGTGAAGTAAAAGACGAAAAAACTTAGAAAAAATTTAACGATATAGGTAGTGCTGATGAAAATAAATATAAAAATATCACTGTAGAGCCTTTATTTAAAAACTAAAAGACAATATACTGTATTTATCATCAACAGAAGACTCAGAAGTTGTACTTGTTTTTGAAGGTAATAATGCAGGTTTAAAGAAACTGTCACGTTTTGTCTGAACAGACCTCTGCTGTTCTTCTTTAATTAGGATCTCCCCCACAGTTTTTAGGGGTTTATAATACCCCCTGCAATTTTTGATTTGTTGAAGAGTCCACATCATTGATTACTGCATCAATGCCATCTTTTGCAGAGCTAGGAAGTTTCTTCTTAATTGTAGATTCTTGTAGTTCATCTAATTTATTATCTGATTCTTCTTACATAGCAGAATCCTTAATAACATCTACAGCAATTTCTTCCTCTGTCAGAAGCTGAAATCCAGGATCTCCTTCTTCCAGTGCAGGCTAATCTTGAATATTTTCTTGTGTTACTTCAGTCTCTCTTGCTACCCTCAACACAGTCTGAAAGTCCTCCGGCTCTAATCACTTAAAGTCAATATCTGTATTTTGCAAGAGTTTTTTTAACCAGCCATTCACTAAAGTTTCGTTTATAGTGTCCCTCCATGCATTGGCCCAGTTGAAGATAGCAGACTTGATATTGTACGATTTAATATTTTCCGAAGGCTTTCTTCCTCTTGTGTCGTTATCTTCATCCATTTTGTCTTCCAACACTACCATCACCTCATGAAGGAACTTGCGCTTGTAGAGCCTCTTGCAGGCCATAATGATGCCTTGGTCCATAGGCTGTATTAAGGCAGTTGTGTTTGGCTGCTAAGCCAAGCACTTTATTTTACCATCCTTACTGGACATATTTTCAACATCTGGATGTGTGGGAAAATTGTCAAGGATTAGAAGTGCTTTTATCTGGTAATCTGAATATTTCAAGACTTTTTTCCATAATTACGACATGATTATGGAACAAAATCTTTCTAATTTCTTGTATGAATCAAGAATTTGCGGGTTGCAGTAGACAACAGGCAATATGCGCATACAGTCTTTTAATGCCAGGGGCTGTAAAACCGATTTACCTGTTTGATGGATGAAAAATCCGATATTCCGGGGATATAAACTATGCTACTCTTGCCTGAGACGACTAATTCGGCCACGTGTAAAAACAGTTCTAAAAATTCCTCGTTTCATTGACGGAATTCAAACTTTTGTCATTTTCACCTCGTATGGGGAGAACGATGATTATATCCACTGTGCTATCCGCGAGGACGAAAACACTGTTAGAGTATTGTACACTCTCTTGCGAGAGGTAAGGGTTTCCTCTTTAAGAATTGAGTGTTTGAATTTCATACTATAATACCAAGGTAACCATGAAGAAAGGCTTAGCTGAGGTAACATTAGAAATTCAGCCAAGGACTGGAAAATTTTTCTCGACCTAAACTTTTGGCTGAGGAAAATTTTCTTTTGTTACTTTTCTTCAATTTTTCCAATCGTTTCATAATTATTTTCAAATTTTTTTACTTTCACAATTCCTCTACAGTTACTTACTTTCCCTTCTACAGTTTATTTAAAAAATCAATATTTCTGTTTCACTCTTATCGATCAAAAAGAATGGCGAAAGATTAAGAATTTACAAATGGATAGGTAAGGAAGGATACAAGCTGATTCGTAGAAGGCGTACCATGATTAACAGTTAATCTTCGAGGACCCAAATGTCAGATGAATAGAACGCTTTTGAAACACAGCCCGATAATAATAGATGACATCACTTACAGATCTTATGTAATAGCTTTGTCTGCCTAGAAACAGATGGCGAGAGAGAGATGTAAGCACGAAGTAAGAACTCTGCCATTTTTCTTGTTTCGTGGTGAGTAATGGCGCTTATGTTTTTATACACTCTAATACGCTGGTGACTTCCAAGAAGTATTTCGGAATATACTAGATTACTCCCTCTATATATATATATATATATATATATCTTTCTCTCTGTCTCTCTCTCTTTTTAAATTGTTAAAAATCTGAAATAACTAGAAATAAGTTTAAAACTGAAGTGTGAGTGATGTAATTTACTACTTCGGCTTTACCAGGAACTCATCCCATAGATGTTAATTGAATAATAGCAACTGTTAGTGATGAGAGAGAGAGAACGGGCACGCACACCTTAATGTGCTTTTCTGTGTTCTGATTCATGGGATCCATACTCCAATTTATCAATTAGAGTTCAGTGGAAACATGAATTATCGCTTTGGGTATTCGATTGTTTGTAAAGTAGTTACTGTAACTGTTGGCCAATTTGCTACTTTGGTTAGACAGTTGACTGACATTAGGAGAAATGCATATGGAACTCCTGTTCTAATCGGGCAATTGCAGCTGCTAGTAAAGATAAAGTGCGATATATCTCCTGTTGGTCTTCGGTGTGTTTAAAGTTCCATTAGCTCCATTTATTATGTTAAGTTATATCAATTATCGTGAGTTGGTTTGTAATGTCTCTGTTTCTCTTATTTTTAACGGTGATATATTAATGATCAGAACCGAATGTTATCGAAAACACTTAATCAAATTTCAGTGAACTACAGAATACACTTGCGCATTCTTCAGCCCTAATTTACAAGAGTCTACAATAAAATACGTTTATTTAGTTGATGATATAGGGCATTAAGAGTTAGATGAAAGCATCACATTTGTAGACTGGCTTTAAACGAGCCAGTACTTATAAAATCATAAATTTAAACTAATTTTACAAATTAAATAAATGTGTAAATTTTAAATGTATTCAATAACTTGAATAATTTTTACTGTTCATTAAGAGATGAAGAAAGTACGCCCTGCTAGCAGCTTGGTAGTAGGTTTTATTATTCACTTTATTCAAACAATTTGGTTCAACAAAAGCATTTCTAAATTATTTATGGAACTCGCTACTTTAGAATTAAATAAATGGAGCCTTCAGTTCGTGCCGGGATGGGATATGGCCAAATTCCTCCATCCTCCTCTGACTTGATAACAAGATTGTATAGAAAAAAAACAAACTCAAACTTCTTTGTTTTGTTAGAGATTTTATACTGTAAATATTAGCCTATTTGGAACAAAGTCTATAAACGTAAAGAAGATAAGATTCCTATCTAACCTCCAAAGATTCAATCGAGTGCTTGGCATCGGAATGACTTTAGGGAATATCCTAATCCGTAACCAACAAATATCTTCGCCTACATTGTCTTTCCTGAGAGTATTAATGTGGTAATCAAGTATTTCATTGTCCTCCTTGGTAATTGAGTCGGTATTCCTGTCTACGGCTGGAGGAATTTCTATAGACTTCTTTAATCAGGGTGACGCGCATCCAATCTTACACCGTGGGAATAGCGTACTCCCTGAAAGGTATTTGGAAATTTTTTCCAGCCTAAAAAATATAAAAATCGGACTGAGAGCGCACAATCCTATTCTTATGTTCATTCGTGACTCGTAGGGTATATGAAGCCACGACAGGCAAGTAGGGCTTGATGTATTTTCATGTTATCTTTGAAGTTTTTAACAAAGCTTGCTAAAAATGATACGCCCAAAAAACAAGGCTGATTTGATTATAGTGTAAATAATTATTATAATTGAATTTATGGGGCCATTGAAATATTCAGTTTCTGTTCGCACTTCAATTCCTAATATTAAAATTCCAATACATTAAAACAAATCTTACCTTCACCATCTTTGTAATGCCTAACTTGAACATGCAGACGTCCACTGGGCCTTATTTTTAACTGAAAAGGATAAATATGCTCATTTTAGATTAATATAATAATTCCAAGAGTATCTTATGAATCCAACAATCTGGAAAGATGCAGTGCAATGTTTTAGTGTGTGTTTTTGTATGTGACAAGAAATGATAACCAGTACTAGTCTAAGTTTTAGCATAACCTGGTATAACATGTATTCAGAAAATGAAAGCAGAACTACAAAATGCACAACCAGGAATTTTCGTTAGTACAGGTTATCTCGAGTAGCACAATGGTTACGATCACTGTTCTTCCACACCATGTGGAAAAAGCCTGGGTTCGATTCTTGCCAAGATGGCAGGAATGCCCTCGTGGGTATCACAGTTGGTATAATCCACCGACTCTGATACCCACTTTTCCACCTAGTGTGGGGTTATCCACCCCACACTGGGTGGAAAAGACCTGGGTTCGAGTCTCGTTGATAATGCGAGGAATTCCAATTGGTCTTTTTCACAACGTGGCTGAGTCAGTCGGTATCAGACGAGGATAGCATGGTTTCTTCTCCCGGATACTCGGATTTTTATCCCAAAAAATAGCAAATCGACCACAGAACACACAAAATATTCAGAAATATTATATACGGCGCAGTATGGCCTGATGCATCTAAAACTCTAAAACGACCAACCAAAGGCAAGAATTTTTATGAACGTGCTTTTTCATATCGTGACCGAGTTAGTCGGTTTAATGGTACACTGTTTCCCTTCGGTAAATTTTGGCTATTCTTTCAGAAAAGCAGAATAACCTTAGCAAATATTCAGCATTACTTGTTGCTGAGTTTTCACTGTCCTTTGGATTGCTAATGTAGACTTTACTCCTCAGAAACGTCTGTACATGACCAAGAGGTTTAGTCGGGTGAATCAGCCGGACACTTTATTGGTC
The DNA here is from genome assembly GCF_048544385.1 of Mastigoproctus giganteus. NCBI lineage: Eukaryota > Metazoa > Arthropoda > Arachnida > Uropygi > Thelyphonidae > Mastigoproctus > Mastigoproctus giganteus. Next base: position 214,846,999 of record NC_143576.1, read on the forward strand.
CTCCTCGACCAATTCAATGTTCTGGGAAATTTTCATTGAGAACAAAGTGAGGGCATGTTCCAACCTGTTGAAAGCCAGCTCGTTAAAAAGGTTAGGATTTTCTTGAAATTGGGGAATAGAGAATTCTTATAACGTATTAAGGTTCGAATTGCTGGTGAGAGTGCGCTCATTAGAAGTGAGAACTTGACACAAACGAAGCTAACGTTAGATGAATGCCATTCGTATTTATACAGTTTTTGTGGATATTATTCTTTCCATATCCTGCAGTTGTAACTCTTAACTTTGTGTGATAGGTGAAGTGTAGCCTTATCACTAAAAATTAGGTCTGGCAAAAAATGTCCGCCTGATTCTATATTTACTGGTTTCATCATCTTTTCCTCTCCTAAAAGTTGACAAACTCTTTGAATTTGATAATATTTCAAATCAACAACTCAAACAATATCTTCAAACAAATTTCAACTCAACAAATCAACACGAATCTACAGGACATAGCTGACTATCTCAACTCTTTCAACCTCCAAATTAATCCTCTGAAGTCGGCACAAATCATCTTCCTTCTCACTAAAGGGCAGCTCAATACCGCTGGAGCCTACAATCAATGGCTCCTCAGTTCCAAGTGTTCTAACAGGAATCTACAGGACATAGCATAGTGTCATCTCCATTATAATCTTGTAAGAATTTTATTGTCAACATTTTTACATTCTAATTCATGAAAAGGGATATACATTATATACCCCTTTTCACGAATTGGAGCGCTCCTTCAGAAACAGCATCTCTTCTTCATACCATTTGATACAAAGTAGGTAGGCAGGTACGTAAAGATGCTGTATGTGCAGAATTCAGTGCGGAACGGGAGAAAAGAAGGAAGTGACTTTGAACGCGGCATGGTAGTCGACGCCAGAGGCGTCGATATGAGTATCTCGGAAACCGCAACCCTGTTGGCGTTTTCGCATATAGCTGTGCCTAGGGTATATCGAATTTAGCCAATAAGAAAATAATATCCAGCAGTTCTATGGTTGGAAACACCTCGCTGATTCGAGAGGCCAATGGAGGCTGAAAAGACTTGGGAAGGGTAACAGTAAATGAAATTAATATTGTTTTTATTATTACAAATATTAAAAATGTTTCTAAAGCTTTGGCTATATTAAGGCTACCCCATACCAGTGGAAACAAATGTGACATTTCCGAACGCACAACTCGCCTTACCTTGTCACGAATGGGGTATCGCAGCCAACAACCAAACCCGGTTCCACTCCAGTCAGCAAAAGACAAGAAGGTACAGTTTCGGTGGCCTCAAGAATACCAATACTAAGCAGTGGAGAAGTGGATAAACTTCGGCAGGGCTGACGAATCTCGTTTTCTGCTGCTTCACGCTGATGGGAGGATCAGAATAGATCAGAATGTTAACAACGCAGGCTAGTAGTGTATTGGTGTTTGGAGTGTTTTTATGATGCCCACATTGGTCATTTTTATATCAATGGAGCAACATTTGAATTTCAGGTATTTGTTTCTGACTAGTTTGACTTTTCTCTAGTTTGGCTAAAGTATCCATCTGCGAGTGAGTTCTTCCAATGGGATAATGTGCCATGTAAAAAAAAAAATTGTACAGATCTAGTTCCAGAAACGTGAAGTGAATTCATTCTACTACAGTGCCCCTCCCCCATCACCAAACCTCAATCCAATTGAGTACCTATGGGATGAAGTGACGAATTCTTCGAATTACAGGTCTGCAACCATCTAATTTGAAAATATATGTCGGAAGCAGTTGATAAGCATCCCTATGACACAAATTCGACATCTGCTTGAATTCATGCCATGACGAATCCATGCTGTTCAGAAAGCAACAAAAGTTGGGAATGCACTCGCTACAGGCGGGTGTATCTATTTAGTCAATTCTTAATTGACTAAATTCCCCCACTATTCGAGTATTTTATATTTCTTCACAGGATAGTGGATCCATATGTAGGGTAAAATGCATTATTATACATAGTATAATAATACATTACCTAAAAGAATTACACAGAAGTTTCAAATTTTGAAATCTGGAACACAAAAGGAATATCTTCATTGCTTTTCAGGAACGGAAATCTAGATTAAAAATGCAAGTTATTAAAAGGTACTGTAAAGACGACACCATTTTTAAAACGTACACACAATTCACGGACATAATGTAAGTGGGTGGATAAGTTTGCCCCTTCACTAATCCTAATATGAAATATTAGTCCCAAAGCATCTTTTTTCCATCAAGACTGTACCAGTTTTCACACAGCGCAATGATAATGAATACGCTGAGGGATCTGAAATGGGGGTACTACCTCACCCTACTTCTCCCCACATTCCGCACTTAGTACCTTCTAATTAACTATTTGTTCAGACCTTGCTTATTCAATAAAAGCATTGAGAAGTTGGCAAAAGCTATCTGGTTATCAACAGCGTCTGTATTCCCGAAACTTGGACCAATGGAAAAAATCTCATTTATATTTTAACTGCCCTTGTTAATTGTCTACCATATAAAACCACCTTATTAAGCATTAAATATTAAAAATACGTGGATGCGTTATTTTTATTAGCTTTATCTATTTACAAAATAAGTGTCAAATATAGTGGACAAGTTCCTTACCCAAATATTGGCTACCTCCTCTCCATCTCTGCATTTGTCTGCTAACACTTGGGCACTGATTAGTAGATCAGCAAGTAGTCTGTTAGGTTTATCCATCACAAGTATGTGAACCAGGGATCCTATTAAGAAAGAGAAAGAACAAAAAAATATGGTAATGCATTTTGCTCGTGTTTTATTCAATCTTTTTCATAAGTAAAATATCATCATAATCCAGGAGATTAAATACTGGTTCATTTTATTATCCATAGATTTTTGTTATATGCATACATCGGCCATTCTTCACCAAAAAATTATTCTCTTCTCTCTGTCTTTCTCTCCTAACACGATAAAACTTTCTCAGTATAAAAGAAAGTTTCAATAACTTCGTAATTGTCAGGGTCGCTGAAGCGGGATGACAAGGAAAAGATAAATTTAGGCTCATTATTCTTCCACCGTGTTACGTCAACGAAGATCTCGATGCTGGAAAAAAAACATAACAACAAAAGCCGTTAATCCCCCAATCTCTACATCGACTTCTTTATCGCAATAATCCAACCGCATGACGGCTTGGACAATATTAATAAAGAGACCTTGAATATTAATTCGCTATTAATAGGACCGATTGAGTCGAGGAAATTTTAATCTGATGCTTTGTTGTAATGGATTAATGAATGGATGTTTTCATTATTCTGATGTCATGGTGCAGAAGAAAGTGAGAGCAATCATCATATCGAGTCATTGAATATTGCTTGAGCTCATCCATTATAAAATGCTAACAATGGCTGTCATCTTTTCTGCAGTGTTATAAGTGTATCGTCATAAAAACCTCTCAACTCAAAGCTTCGCTACAGGAAACACCTTAAAGAAAGAATTGGGTCAAATGCTTGAGAGGAGTTCTTATTGATCGACTGTACATCCAACTGTGCGTAAAGATTCCAGTGTTAATAGTCATCTAACATGATGGTAATTAATATATCGGGGTATCGTTTCCTAGTGAACTGTTCATTAGTGTTAGCTTTTCGTGCTTGGTTTAGCTAAATATTACAACCACTTTCAGTACTAACTGGTTCTCATCAGATAGCTGGTGGTCTCCAGTTACCTGTAGACGCAACACCTTCAAAGAATTTGTTCGATGTTAGCTGCTATGATGTATACGAAAATAAGTTTTAAAAGTTGTAATATAGCTAAGGCAATGTTACAAGGCGAGTCGTTAAAAAGTTCTGCTCTGAGGATTAAGAGCATTGCAATATCCATGATAATGTATAAATCCTGTTGCCCGCAAAAACAAGGGAAGATGATATAATCATATGTGAATAAGTTCGGTTGTTTCTTTGTGCTCAATATTTATTGAAATGTCTTCTTCCAACCCTGCTGAACCACTAGGTACACCTATCTGAAATCCGACATCTGTAAATTCCTGAGGGTACCGGATTTCAAAGAGTTTACTTGTCATTCATAAATTTCGTTGCTGGGCAAATTAGGAGTGAAAACAGAGATCACTCATCAGATCCGAACCACTGATGTGTGGAATTCCATACCACAAGAATAGGGCTAGTTTTTATCCTTTTCAATCAGGAAACTTGAGTTTTTATCCTTAAAATAACCGACTCAAGAACCTTTATAACACATGTAATTTACCTAAATGAAATATCACAATTCGAAATACGATATCACAATATACAAATTGAACTTTTTAGATTACAACGCATCATCGATTAGGCATTCCTATAAGTTGACGAATTAAATGGACTTCGGCGTTGAGTTCATCAGCATGGAAGATCGCCCAGGAATGAGAACGTTCCAGAATGAGATATCCGTGAATGACTTTGTGTTCAAAATTTGTTCTAAACGAGTTCTACCTATGCATAAGATAGCGATATCAGTTATGGAGTCTTATATATATATTAAATAACACTTCTTTAAAACACTCACCTCTAACTAACTGAACGTCAAAACAGGAATTCCACTCTGGATACAAAGATTTCTTTTTCTGAACTAACTGCACTCCTTTACCTGAAAATGACACGATTAATTTATTAAACAACGTTAAATTCGAATATGCACATATAGACAAAAAGAAAAGAATAAACGATTTAAAACAATGTTTCAATGGAGTCATTTAATTTAATATATCGATTGCAATTGAAATAACCAATGATAAAAATGTTGCCCGTTTTACATTCAAGTTCAATATTATTCCAACGTTTCGTTGTGCAACTTCAGTATTTTCAGCTGTGCCACTGATTGATTAAACTAATCTTGCAGCACCAATTACAGCTAATCTACCCGATGATGTCACTATAGTTTCTCATCATGTTATGTTCAGTAGAAATCGCGCTCAGTAGAAATGTAGCCAATTGAATTAATCAGTTTGATTAGAAGTCATCTGGCTGTGGAGGTCATTTTGATGGTCACGTGGAGAAAGAGAGAGACTTTAAATTCGTTTAAAAAATCAAGATTTATGCTCTTGAAAAGATGTGACTACAATTATTTTAAGTTATTTCGTAAGTGGAGAAAAATCTTTTGACATCCAGAGATGTGATTGGAGAGTATTAATAGCATGACAGCAATAACAGAGAAAAGAGACACACACCAGAAGGAACAAAATGCTCCAGTGATGGTATGCCTTCTTTTCGGATACTTGCTGACTAACACCACGTTTTTTTTAGAAAGAGAGATTACTAGAAATGATCTCCATCTTTCTTGCAGTTTATTTTCGTATTCTCTTGTTGCTAATTCACAACAGGTTATTAAGAATAGTGTTCACTGCAACTAAAGAATCGTATAAAGAAGTGGCACCCGTTTCAAATATTCTTATACCATTGGCTAAAGAGGGAAAAATAAATACGAATGGTAGCCAGATTTTGACTTACAAAATTTTACATTTGAATTTAATATCATCTTTAGAGCTATCGTAATGCAAACAGCGTCACTTGCATCTATCCTCTTGACACCATGCAGATGATGAAATGCAGCTTCAAGCCAAAAAACTTATCTGAACAAAATTAACGAGAACGGGGGAAGAACACCAGGCAAGTGAGTTTTTTATATTTTTCCACGCGCAGAAGGGAATTCAGAAAAACCTTACTGAAAGACGAAGGAAACGTGGATTAGGGAGGGAATCCATGTCTGATGAGTAGCATAGAGCTAACCATCAGGACTAAATATTCAATAAAGGGATACAGAATCACAACACTTACCAATTAGCCAACTACCGATGCTGTATCGACTCAGAGTATTATCTGAGCAGACAGCGTTCTCAAAAAATAAAGGAGCAATTACTCTTCTTCGTGATATTGTGCATCATACACAAATCTTTTGATCGTGCAATGATGTCACTTGAATGCCACAAAGATTAACTGCTTACCACACCCATCTAGATCAGAAGTTGACGTCCAGAATGTCCTTTCCATTAACTCTAAAAGCCTCGGAAGTCTCCAAACCATCAGCAATATTGCACTCTTTGGCGTGCTTAAGTTCTAGCAGATTACTAGCGTTAGTATCCATATCCTTTGTTTGCCAGACTGCACTGGTCACCATGTGGCTGGCAGCAAGGCTATAGAAAGGCGCCGATATAACGCGGTGGCCACGCTAGTACGCTGCAATTGACTGGGTAGGATGCCCCCACACCAGTGTAAACCCGAACTGGAAGACTGTTCCAACAAACTGTGCCTTCAATTGTGTAAAATTAACTTAAAAACATGTATTTAGTGACCCCCCACTATAGACTCTACATGTATTTTGGTTTTAACTTGTAAAGTATTTATATGCAAATATAAGTGTCGCTAACGCCTCCAGCATCCTGAAATACCTCCAGAGAAATCTGCTTCGTTCTTCTGGGAACATTTCTTAACTTGGCTGTTCCCCCCCCCCCCACATCTGTCAGTGGGGGATAGCCCAAATCTGCTGCCAGCTGTAACTCAGCTACTATTATAGCTACGGACTTGTGGCAACTTCCATTCATCATCTTGGCAGTCCTTCCTAACTGGTGACCCAGTACCCGCTAATCCGAAGTTTCTTCGATTATCCGGAAAACCCGAGAACTATAGAAGGAAAAATGGAAAAAACACCTGCAGATGCCCAAATGGGACCGGGAATCGACCCAGCCAGCGTGGACTTGCAGGAAAGCCCTGACAAGGTGAGGGCCACACCAGCACCAAAACGCAAGAACAAGAGGGAGACGCATAGCCAGGCAGAGCAAAAAGATCAGCAAGATCCTGCAATCCCACAGATAGACCTGGCAGGTGATAGTAAAAAAACAGGACAAACATGTCCTGGACCCTAACATCCCTGAGGGCCTTGTTCTCCAACAAATACTTGTGCTCCGTATGGCACTCGAAACACTCTTTAAAGACAAACAAATAGAATAACAACAGTGCTTCGAGCCGACATAGTCACCATATGGAGCAAACTAGAGACCATACTTCTTGACACTCAATCAAAGTATGAAATCACAAACGCCAAACTGGAAGCCTATCAGGAAGGAAGGGCGAAAGAAATGCCACAGCGCGCCCTGTCCTACTCCGACGCGCTGAAGACCAAAACACAAGAACCGCAAGTGTTAACCGCAGAAAACATACCCAAATGAAAGACTCTCCTACCAACACCACATTTGGTCATCCTCCGACCAACTTCCACAGAGGAACATCCCACAAGCGAAGAGGTAAAAAACACTGTCATTACAAACCTTGCAGGCGATCTAAACACGACTAAAATCAAGTCGGTCCGCAAAACGCGTAATATAGGTGTGATAATTGAGACAAAGACAGCAGAGAATGCCAAAAAGATAATTACAAATCCAAAGATCCAAACCCTTGGCCTGGAAGCAGCGTCACCAAAAAGAAGAGGACCGAGCATCGTAATCTACGACACGGAAAAAGATCTGACCCCAGAAATGTTGCAGGATGAACTCTATACAAGAAACCTCCAGCGAGATCACCCAGACATAGAACCCACAAGCCTAATAACACCAACACATCAAACGAGATCCAGATCAGGCACTGTCGCAAATTGGGATGTGGAACTATCGCCAGCTGCGTGGTAAACCATCAGCCAGCATAACAGAGTACAGTATTTATAAACTGGGGCAGCCACCGCTACAGAAAGTACGTGTCTGTACCCAAATGCTTTAGATGTGGCCGCTTTGGGCACATTACACATACCTGTGCTCACACCCAGCCTACATGTGGCCATTGTGCTGGAGGCCACAAATTTAAATCATGCCAAAAAAGGACAAACCACCTACGTGTGCAAACTGCGTCACAAAAGCTGCAGGTGGATCACTCCATCAGGGACAATAAGTGCCCTATATACCAAAAAGCAAGGAGTACATACCGATTGAGACTCGATTATGGGTACACATCTTAGACAATATAATAACAACAGGGTACTATTTGCACAATTAAACGCCGGAATCCTCCACCATCTCAGCAAAGGAAAAACGTCCACCTGCCTGAACTACACGATTGACTTAGCCAATGACCCTAAAATGGAAAAGAAGCGACTCACGCTGCATCTCCAACAGACCTGGCAAACCCGCTGGGAAAATTCAATCAAAGGTGAAATCACCCGGAAATTCGTGCCAACAATTCAGACAGTACTGTATATCCAAAATATCCCCACTGACTCTCTCCAAGACTCCTGGTCACATACCTACTCACCGGACACGGTGCATTCAGACACTTCAGGCTTCCGACTCAGTGACACTCATCTCTGCCACTGTGGCCAAACAAACATGGGGGCACCTCTTGTGTCACTGTCACCTGTATGAAGATCTACGCTGCCGGCTCATCACTAAAATTCGATTCACACTGCAAAACCAGGAACACCACATCCTGGAAGAAGAAGACAGCTACAAAGCGCTATCAAAATTCGCTCAGGGCCTGCTCAGCAGAAGACGGACCTTCCCCCAGCCGCAACCACCGCAATGAAGAGAATTCAAGTACCCATAAAATCTGCCCATAACCTGAAAAACAATTTGACACTACTAAGGACCACCAGAACAAATCAAACCCGTAGGGATCCGACTTCATAGCAGAAGGACCAAAATAAAATCACAAATGCACCTCCAAACTGACTGGACTAAATAACCTCAGATGGGATCCTGACCAATGAATGGCTACAAAATAAACTGGACTTTTGGAAACCTCAGACGGGACAATGTCCCAGAAAAGACATTCCACCGACTGAAGAAACTGCAGAGCCTCTCTGTACACTAGCCTTATTGGCGATCTAGGCCGGCGCCCTTGCCTGGCCCACTTTTTCTTCCCTTTCCCTGGCCGGGGGGAGGTGACGGTCCTTCTGTCTCCTTCCATCCTTGCTACCCACACTTTCCCTTCTGGTGGGGCATGCCCCACCAAATCTTGGAGTCACCTCCCTATCGACTCCATTCTTCTGTCTGTCTCCCCCCCCCAGCCTTCAGTCTCCCTCCCACTCTACCTGCACGCAAGCGAAAGCCTCAGGCATCCAAACTTAATTGCAGCCAAATTAGATTCGCCCACAATTTTCGGCCTCACAATTCTAACGCAACCACCACGCGATCACCTCTCAAATTTTTTATTTTTTTTTTTTTTTAGGTCCTAGCCACTGAAATCTCAGGAAAGTAGGTGGCAGGACCTGCCAGAGTACTTATTTAAAATATTGGTGTGCCTGGTCTCCACGGGGCGAAGTGTGGACAGCGTCTGGCCTCAGCAGAGGCCTGGCGGCTAAATTCCAGAGACGTCAGAAGAGGAGGTGGAGTCGCACTGGTGTTCAGAGAACATATTCAACCCATTAAAACTACAACCAGCCAAACATCTAACTTTGAATCTCTTTCCACAGTGTTATCGTTCAATGATACCCAGATTCAAGTCTGTGTAATATATTTTCCCCCAGATCATACTGAAGATTCAAGAGTGGAGCTACACAACTGGATAGCCACAAACTTAGAAACAAACCTCAAAACCATAGTGACCGGTGACTTCAACATGCCTACACCACGCCATGAAGAAGCCAGGAAAGAACTGAACGCCATATTTGTTTCCCTGGGCCTCGTGCAAATTATTATGAGCTCAACCAGAGGTAATAGCACACACCTCGTATTCCATAATCTTCACAGCATCTCTATGATCACCTCTTCTTTTAAATTCTACTCTGACCACAATCCTATCACATGTGAAATCGCCTTAGAAAAAAATCACAATCATCACTTGCCCAGGAAAGAAAACCAACCTGAGAGAGAACTAACCTTTTCTACAAAATTCCTGAAACCAGATATCATCCTCAAACGTCTCAGAGAATTCAACTGAACACACCTGTTTACTGTCCCTCCTGACATAGCCCTAAGCCACCTAGCCGAAGAGCTTTATGGAATAGCCAAAGAGGGAGCTGCAAAATAAATACGCATCACCTCCAGAACCTCTGTATGGTTTAACCAAACAATCAAACAAACTTTCCTCCAGAAGCAGAAGGCTTACCGACGATGGGGAAAATCAGCTGACGCCGAAAACTTCAGCGCCTATAAAAATGCAAGGGCTCTCTTCTTAAGACAAAAACGACTTGTCTGCAAAGCTTAGGTGCTATCAAACCCCCATATCAACAACAACAACTTGTCTGCAACCAATTTGCCCTGGATAAGCTGAAAAGATCTAAAGGACTCCAGAAACAGAGCCATACGCAAATCACTATGAAGGAAGGAATATTTAAAGAATGGACTGAGCTCACTTTTCAACAGACTGACCAGTCACATGCTCCACTCCCTGTTACACTTTTTGGCCCTCCCTGCAAACCTCCAATATCACTCATAACCATAACCCGAAACCATCTGATGGAGATCGTCAAAAAACTTCCATTGAAAGCTGTTGTGGGTCCCGACCGGTTTCCTCTGTTTCAAATCAAAATCTGCAGTTCATATATTATAAACCCCCCCTAGTTTCCCCCATAACTAGTCCATATTTCCCCTCGTAACTAGTCCATATTTTCAATAAAATCTTAGAAAGTGGAGAGATTCCAAATATCTGGAACACATACTTTGTTTGGCCAGTCCCTAAATGCAGGTACCCCAAGCGGCCTCAAGATTTCAGGCCTATTGCCATCGGCTGTGGGTTCCTCAAGATATTTGAAAAAGCAATCCAGCCCACAAATGCAGACCACTGTTTCAATCACAGGCCTCCGTACTTCCACACCGTGATTAAGGGGAGATCTACTGAAAGCAACCTCCTAGGCACCCTTAGTATTAGTATTAGTAATGGCCGCATGGTGCAAGAAAGCCTATGGCTTATGTTGCACCAGCCAAAAAAAAAAAAAACCCGAATAAAACAATGATAAAAAAAGAAAAATGGATTTTAAATAATAATAATTAATAAAAGAAAAGGAAATTGCACCTATTATCCTATGTGCTTCCCTCACCCGAAGGTACTATCCAGATGACCTTTGAATTTCCCCAAACTGTCAGCCTCTACCACCCATGTAGGCAACTTATTCCAATAATTTATAACTCGCTGGCTAAAATAAAACTTCCTGCAGTCCAATCTAAACATTTCCCCCTGTAACTTGAATTGATGTCCCCTAGTTCTAGCATCATTTATAATCTTGAAAATTTTGTCCTCATTCATTTTACTGATGCCTCTCAGAGCCTTAAACACCTCAATCAAATCTCCTCTAAGGTGTCTAGTTTCCAAACTCTGCAACCCACATATTCGAAGTCTTTCTTCATAAGGACGCCCTTTTGCCGATCTCACCAGGCGAGTTACCCTTCTTTGCACCCTTTCAAGAAGCTCGATGTCTTTCTTTAGGTGCGGTCTCCATACTTGAACACAGTATTCCAAGTGTGGTGTAACATAAGCCTTATATAATGGGATTATCACGTCCCTATCTCTACTTGCAAAAGTTCGATAGATCATCGATAGGACACCATGGGCCTTCCTTGCAACCTGTTTACAATGCTCAGAGAATTTCATGTCTGACCGTATCGTAACACCGAAGTCCGTTTCCTCCAGTACTGGGTTTAGTTGAACTCCACCAAGTGAATAAGTTATTTTGGGATTAGTTTCCCAGGTGTAATACCTTACACTTTGTTGGATTAAAGCATAGCTGCCATTTTTCTGACCATTCCTGAAGTCTATCTAGGTCTCTCTGAAGAGGCTCAGCTTGACAGTGATCGTTAACTACTCTACCGATTTTAACATCATCTGCAAATTTAGACATCATGCCCTCTATCCCTTCATCAATGTCGTTTATGAAAATTAAAAACAACAGTGGTCCTAATACTGATCCTTGGGGAACCCCACTTCTTACATCAACCCAATCTGAGAAATAGCCATTTATCACAACCCTCTGCCTCCTGCCCTGAAGCCATCCTGCTATCCATCTAAGGATTTTCCAAGTGATTCCAACCTGTTCCAGCTTATAAAGCAACCGCTCATGTGGGACTGAGTCAAAAGCTTTGCTGAAATCTAAATAAACAATGTCGAAATTATTCCTTAAATCCAGCTCATGAGTAACCCTTTCAAAATAGCGAACCAGATTTGTTAAACATGATTTTCCCTTTACAAAACCATGCTGAGTATCCTTGAGAATTTCAATTCGATCCAAATGATCCTGAATTCCACCCTTGATCATTGCCTCCATGATTTTCCCTTTCACTGAAGTCAGACTGATAGGTCGATAATTTCCCACTTCGCGTTTACAGCCACCCTTATGTATGGGAGATACATTTGCACTTTTCCAATCCAAGGGAATCTCCCCAGAGTCTAGTGATGCTCGCATAATTAGCCTCAATGGTTCAATGCACTCGCTTGCCGCCTCTCTTAAGATTATAGGGTATATTCCATCAACTCCAGGAGCCTTACTGGTCTGTAGGCTCGAAAGTTTTTTCATTAAATAATCTTGCGAAATTTCAATATCATTAATTTCATATTTTTCAACTTCGCTCCCACAATTTCCCATTGCCACAAAAGGCTTTTCATTTGTAAATATCGATGCAAAATAACTGTTAAGTTCGTCTGCAACGGTAGCTGGTGTATTAATACTATCCCCTTTCCCTTACTTAAAGGTCCGATCTGGTTTGTCCTGCTCTTCTTGGCATTTATGTATGTGAAGAATTCTTTATCCCCCCTCTTTGCTCTGTTTGCTAGTGATTTCTCATAAACTGCCTTTGCCTGTCGAACCTTTTCTGTGGCTCTATTACACACCACCTTGTAGCTGTTATAGGCTTCAGTACTTTTTATTGCTCTGTAACCTTTCCATGCCACCTTTTTCTGCTCAAGTAATGTGGCAACTTCACTATTCATCCAACTTGGAACCCTTCTCGTGGAGTATTTTTTAATGGTAAATACGCATTCAAGGCATCTGTGATTAATGTTTTAAAAGCATACCACAGTTATTATTATTATTATTATTATTATTATTATTATTATTATTATTATTATTATTAATAGCTATATGGTGCAAGGAAGCCTGAGGCTTATGCTGCACCAGCCAAAAAAAAATAAAAATTTCTGAATTACCCTGAGAGAGAGAGAGAGAGTCAGAAGTAGAAGGGAAATCACCAAGGAAGAGAAGAATGATGATATCCAGCTCAGGACCCTGGGTGTGCCAAGCCCATACTCACCAGATATGAGCCCCTGGGGTGAATTGTATTCATTCTCTGTGCGATATCTACCCAGTTAATAGAGGCCATGGGGCATCGTGGGGATACCTTAGGGCATCGTAATTTCCTTTTCTGAAATTATACCCCATTCCTTTGCCTTTTACTACTGCTACCTCTCTTCATCATCCACCGTACAACTCCGTGATCACTTCCTGCTACTGGTTCCTCTATTGTTAGCCTTGTTATGTCATCTGATTCATGGGTGATGATGAGGTCTAGAATATTCTTTTCTCTAGTACTTTCCCTGACATGTTGATACAAATAACAGTCATTTAGTTGAATTAAAAATTTTGTTCCTCCCTTACCAGAATCCAAAAAGCCCTCAACAATAGGACACATCTTGATGTTATTTTCTTTGACATAAAAGCGGCAAAAATGACAAAATAGACATAACAACTCTAATCACCATTCTCCAGCAGTACTTTAACATCACTGGAAGGACTCTCAGTATCATTAAATCAATCCTGGAGCATAGACATCTCATCATCTCACATCGCAGATTTCGGACAACTTGCATTACTAATAGAGGTGTCCCACAAGGGGGAGTCCTCTCATCAACCCTATTTTCCGCAGCGCTGGAACTCTTCCTGGCATCCCAAACTGACTTCCAATCATACGCTGATGACCTGAAACTTTATATCTCATCTTCTGACCAAACTCAGGTTCTTAGCACTACTTGCAGGCAAGTAAAACCATACATAACCTCCAACAATATCTGGCTTCCATCCGACTACAGATTAATCAAGCAAACACAGCTCAAATGTCCTTCACCCGGAAGAAGTTACGCAATGACATTAATCTTACCATCAATGGATCACCCATTCAGAAAGTTAAAACACACAAGGATCTCGGATTAGTATGGGATGAGGGGCTGACATTCCAGGCTCACCTCCTGAACACAAAAACTAAAATGTACTCCGCTATGTGGGCGATCCGCCAGGAACTAACGGGAATTCATGACGCCGACCTGGTAAAGAAATATGTTGTCCGATATGTCTATCCCATACCTCTCTATGCCGCAACCATTTGGTCCTCTGCTCCCACAACACACTTCAACAAGTTCCTCAGCCTGGAATACTGGCTCCTGAAATGGCTCAACTGGCGGACTGGCAACCAATACACCATTTTTAGGGCTCAGTTCTACATAAATCTGGAAGTCACCCCATGGAAACAACAAATTGTGGCAGTAAACCTTCTTACACTTGCCAGACTAATCACAAGACGACTCAACGCCCCTGACATTACTGATTACTGATCTAATAAAAACTCCCCGCATTGCCGGAAGGAATCAAATGGACCCCAGGCTCCCACTCACAATCAGTTTGAACAACCTGAAAGGATTGAGACGCATATTCCCAGGAAACACGGTAGATTTGATGAACAATCTAGCCATCGACCTGGATAGATTCTGCGAGCAGTGTCAGAAGCTAAAGGATACGTATGCAAACGTACACTTATGAGACACCACGAAGGAAAATGCCACCACAATGCATCCCGTTAAAGACAGGTGAAAAGGAAAATAAAGTGAAGCCATCACTGGTCCTCTCTCTCTCTTAGAATCTACTACTCCAAAGACGCCTGGCTGTGAGCACTAGGCCAGTCAAGATTGAAGAGATACCACGTGCAACAACCGGTGAAGGATTGCCTCATTTCTCCCATGGTTTGTAATTTATAGCACTTTTGAGAAAATAATCTCCTATAATTCTTTCAATTATGTAAAATAATAAACACTGTAAGTTCTGTACCTTTCGGGTTAAGCATACATGTGCTCCCTGTAACCGCCGGACACATGTCCCTGTCTTAACCTCTGTATGTGAATATTACCCCCCTAGCTTTCTGCTGTCCAGGGGGTGGCTCTTCTGCAGAGCAATAAACAGATTTAATAAATAAATAAATGGCCAGAAGAAGAACGATACACGACACTACTCATGTACAATATGCATAACTTTTAAATCTCTGGCCTTTACAAAGTACTGTATCACACGACAATGTAAACTACTCGGAGATGGGGGAAACCCCTGGTGCCGTTTGACCCCAAACACACTTTACACTATATGGGACGCCTGCTTGCTGTGACAATTGAGAGCTGACCTTTTAGGACTTCTCATGACGCAATCAGGCATGTCCAGAACTTTGTCCTCTGTTAAAACTAACGGTCTACCAGTTAAAAAACTAATTAAACAAAGAAACAACTATTATCAAACAGTCAAATGAAAGTCGTTTGACTGTTTAATAATAGCTGCGTACAAAGTTTGAAATTTTAATTCGTACAGGCCTAATTAAAACAGTTTTAAATACCTGGACTGTCCACTGCCTCCTTGAGATTGACGGCACAGAACGGATCTACAACATCGCAAGTGTTACCAGTAGCCACCTCATGTCCAAGTTCTACTTGAAGTAGCTTAACTCGGACAAATCCTCTGGAAGACATTATCTACATGAAGGCAGCGATAGGTTTTCCCAACTTGTACCTGCGACAAAGAGCAACAAAAGTCTGTAAGCAATGGAAGTATTACACCAGGATTTAAAAAATTAACTCATATTAATATTAATAATAATATTTGACTTCGTCATAATAATTAACGGAATTGGTCAGACAGGACTCAAGAACCCATGCTGTGATCCATCAAGGTGGTGTATTGCATCCTTATCAGGACGCTATGACCCACCACTGAAATCATCCCGAAAGGAATGACGCACTCACATGCAGCCATTTTTAGTATAACAATATGTATATTGTCCACTCCTGGAGCCCTGCTTTCGCTCAGCTTCAGTAGTTTTTTCCATAGACTATTCTCCCAGATTGGTATATTTACAACAGTCTGGCTCCTTTTCGCTGTTCCCTCGTGGTTCGAATGTTTTTTCACCTGTAAAGATGGTTGCAAAGTATCTATTCAATTCTTCAGCTACTTCTGCTGGGCTTTCCATGACTTTAATAGCTCGATCAAGTAAGGAACCTATATGATTACCTCTCTTTATTTGGTTTTTAAATAAGCTTTAATTGGCACACTTAGCTTAATCCTTAACATTGAATACTGGATATTCCGATGGTTAAATAAAGACAGACACTCGGGAAAACTTTCAACAATAAGTAAAGCATCCTTTATACTACTTTTAATTGGACACCGTTGGAGTTAATCAAAATCAGGAGCGACGCCATTATTTCATTTCCTGATAGCCAAAGAAAGACAACGGAAGTAGAATTAAGTTTCAAATATCTCTACCTGGACTGTTCATTGTTTCCTTGAGATTGATGTAGAAAATTGACTTCCGAAGTAGCATTCTTTGAAGGCTTCTGAAGTAGCCCCAAAGAATGCTCGGCAGAGATAATGCTTATGGAACTACCATTTATCTTCAGATGTATCAGCCGATAGGTTCCCCCGTGTCTTCTCAAGAATAAATTGTGTGGCAAAGTTTTGTCACACAATTTATTCCATGTCGGATTATGTGAACGGGTGAACGAAATCTGCAAGGAAAAGTTGATGGAAAGTGTTTGAGGGCACACAAACAATCGCATAACTTATTAGATCATGAGTACAGTGACAATCATCATAATTGCGTGACAAATATTACTAAATTTTACTTTATGTTTTATAACCACGGGTTTATGGTAGCACCTTCATAGTGCCTATATTATTCATTCAAGTGATTACAAAAACGTGATTAACCAAAGAAAGATTTTTGTTAAATGGATTGCAATGGCATGCAGTTTACTGACAATAACACAGTTTATACGAATTTGAATTGAAAGCTTTTCGAATATCAAAAGCAGTTTGTCATGCACTTTCCACCATTCTGCAGTGGTGTAGACAAAGATGGAAGAGCAATAGATCCGCTATTGCCGAAGAGGTGTACTTTACCAACCCTCCTACCATGTGAAGAATTAAGCAAACAATTAACTGGGAGTCTCAACTGTATATAAAATCAGTCTTTGATGACAACATTGCTAGCACAGTTATTAGTTCGCCTCTTAAAAATCACCTCAGCATTTCGGGTCACCTTCTCTCCATCATCGAGGCAATTTTAAGGATGAGGATTCCCATTGTAACTCATAATAATTTTCGGTTCTCGGTTTCCAAATCCAGAGGAATCCCGAAAGTGGAGTGAATCTCATCCCCACACAGGATGAAAATGATCTGAGTTCGAGTCCTGTCGATGACTTGAGGTATTTTTATGGGCCTTTTCCACAATGTGGCCGATTTAGTCGGTCCCAGGCGAGGGCAGCGTGGTTTTTCTTCCGGGAGCTCGTATTTTTCGGCCAGAAAACAGAAAATCGACAACAGAACACAAGAAATTTATAGACAGTATACACGGAGCAATAGGGCCTTAGTCGCTGATGCTTCTAAAACCTTACTACGACAACATTTTCGTAATATAACTATATTTTAAAGTGGCTTGCCAGATAGTTCGAATTTTAAACGGCTCATATTCGACAAAAAGTTGGGAACTCGTGAACTAGAGCATTTCTGAGTTGCACTAAAGAAAAGTCATCTTGGTGGAAAATAAGGGCATGTTCTGTTTTCTCTTCGGAACACATACGTGACTCTAAGAAAAATATTGGAAAAACTCCTCTAGTGTAGCGAAAGGTGCGCAACAACTGCATGCAAAACAGGAGCAGATTTAAAAATGTTTAAGCAATAACAGCGATATTCAACGAGTAATTTATGCTATGGCACTTTTACACTTTTTTTGCAGAAAACTAAATCCAGAAAAGTCCCCTGGCTGTTCCAGAATCCAGGCCTAAAAGTAATCGAACACGTAGAACGAAATGGAACGTGAGATCAGGATGCGACTAACCACCTACCCTACCCTCCTCTTCTACATCTGAACTCGCGAATGGAACACGAATTTTATGCTATCTGCCAAGAAGCTGTGTTCCATGACAGATCGATTCTATCAGCGAAGTCTACATCTAGTTGATTTGTTTATTAAAACTTCTATTTTTGAAAACAACCGGATATATGTGCTAGAGAATGCATATCATGATGAATTACGTGTTCGTTGAGATCCTTTAGCCCTGAGGTATTGGTTTACAGAAAATTAAATTTTGTTCTGGCATTAGTAGGCTGTGCTTTTCTCCTTGTTATGGAATCCTTCCAGCAAACAAAATGAGTTTCTTCGCGAGGGATGCTGATAATGATTCACGCTGTTACACTTGTAGCCCCGGGCACCAGCCATAGAGTGAGAGAAGCTGTTGAACATGAGTGAGGGATAAACAAAATATCTTTGCGAATTCTGTGCTTGTTCTCGAGTAGTCAGTCCTCTGGATTTTGAAACCGAGAACTCTAGGAACCTGAAAAGATTTATAAAATATATTTACAACAAATTGGTTGAATCCTATCGACTATTAATTCCTTTGTGCCTTTATTTACCATACCTACAACGCATTCTAAATTAGATCCGGTTAGCAGCAATTATTTATTTTACTACTTCATCTTTGGCAGAGCACAAATTACAATGAGCGCATTCTGCTTTAGAAACATTACCATTCGCAGATGAAGAGAGGCAGACAGAGAAGATAAGATAAATAAACAAGGCTAGACGGATGTTGTTACTTTATGGCTTTCAAGTGCGTTATGTCCTGGAAAGCGAAATTGCCACCAGAAGAAGTACTTTCCAACGTTTTCACATACAAAGAGTCACTGTTCATTGCATTATCGATGTTGGCTTTATTGTGTTTATTATTTGAATGGACTCGTGTTCTACTTCCGGTTTTACCTTTTCTGTAGATGGCATTACAGTAAGTATTCTGAAAGGTAGCGTAGATAAGGCACTGAAATTTAGTAATGCATGCACATTTCCGAAAGAAAATCAACCAAGCAGAGGAGCTCGATCTTTATGAGATTTTTATTGACCGTGGAATATAACCTACAGTAAAAAAGTTTGGGAGGTTTGGAGTAGAATCATTAGCTCAGTCCCATAAGCTGTTGTTTGTTTCAGGCCATGAAGCAGTGTTAGTGGATGGTATCTATAAAATATGACTTTCCAGAATTCCAAGATAGAAAGCGATCGTGGAAATCTTTTTGGGGACAGAATGTAGAGTGAGCGAAGCGTTTAAGATGAGAGTAGCCTAATTAAGAAAATGGTAATGAAATTGACGCCTAGGAGAAAACTAACCTTGCGATACAATCAGAGGACAGAATTCGCTAATAGGTTATCTTATCTTATATGTGATTTGCTTAACTGTAACTGTTGATATCTGAGCTGGTAGAAGGGAAAGACATCTCTCTCTCTCTCTTCACTCAATTATTTAATTTGCTGCTGTGGAATGATCTGTTTAATTGCTGCTACAGAGTTTGTATTTATTTAAATACTAGAGCAAGAAATGGTTGATGATAATATTACGGTGCAATAGACTGAGAATTATTTTTATAAACTAGAATACAATAATTGTGGAGGATTAGAGATAAGATCTGCTTCTTAATACAGTAACCACACCCCTTTATAAAAATGAAACTGTCATAATGGTTCTGAAAATCCATACAAACCATTAAAAACAAATGAAGAAAATATTAAAATCAAGGACACCGAAGCCATACGAACTGTACAATGCAACATCAGTATCTAGACACGCAAAGTGTTGGAGTTCAAAAACAAATCGGGATTGACACTGATCACAATAATCGGCGTACATTGTATTTTATTTTTAAAAAATCTTTCCCACAGTCTTGCTAGAACATTATTCAGTTTTCCAAAAACATGAAAAGTGCAAGGCGATTTTCGTGTCTTTGGAAAAACTGAAAAATCGATTACATCCTATTGCTTTCTGGATGGTTGCCGTTGTATGTTGAGCCGTACGCTTGTGATTGCGCTTGCAAACTTTGGACTTCACAACTGCTTTGTGCAATGGTATAAGCAGACGCAAGATCGATGTCCAGCTCCCTGGCCACATCGTCAAATATCGTACGCCGATCCGCCCTGATAACGTTGTTTGCCAGAACATTATCTTCTAAGTTGTGTAAATTTTTTTACTGGGCGAGGGACATTTGGAATATTATTTTCTTCCCAATAACAGTTTGCTCATCCCCACACTCATGGGCTCATGCGGTTATCGACCTACATATTTTTCGTATGCCTTTGAATTTCTGCTGGAAGTTCCATCTACGTTGTGAGAAACCCAATAACACCGAGTTATTGGCCTTTTAGGGGCGACTTTGTGGAGGCAACTACCTGGGTGGAAAAGACCTGAGTTTGATTCCCATCGATGATACGAGGAATTTTATGGACCTTTTTCACAACCTGGCTGAGTTAGTCAGCCATCTTAACATGTTGGAAAATGTTCGTGGAGTGTAACAGCACATTGGAACACTTTGAAATCAATTTTAGGACAATACTAATCAACTGGAACGCCATTATATCAAGATCTGTCACAGTTCCAGTTCAACAGAATTAATATTAAATTACAAGAGTTGGTTATTATACATATACACAACAGTAGTTTCAAAAATCCCACATTTGCTGGATCTGGACTCCAACTATGCTGGATTTACGAAGCTCTACCGTATTTGCGATCAGAGAAAGTCCCTATATGTGTCCCTTCATACCCATTAAGTTTTCCTACAGTCCAGATGAGTTTAGGTTCTGCGTTGTTAAACTCACAAATGATTTTCAGTATCCAGGATTCGTCCAACCATAGTTTCTGTAGTCTTAATGATTTCATATATATTGTTTCTGCAGGTTGTTTTCGTAACTTTAGGTGACATATTATCCTCGCTGTGTCGTCAAAGAGACGATATATATCTTTTACCCCTTGAACATTTTCCATTAGCCATTTCCGCTCTACCTTCAACTCTTTGGGAGAGAACGATATTTAGCGAGGACGCCTGCTACTACGTCATGTCTTATTTAAAGGACAGAGAGGAAAGAGAAACAGAGATGGATTGTGGAAGTGTTTGATGCAAACATAAGCGACGCTGACAAATGAGTGCACCAATGCGTTGCGTGACTGATGTTGAGCAGATAGAGTTAAGAGGACTGTTGGAGGCTCCATTGTTTGTCTACCATTTTTTTTGCACAAAACTGAATATTATCGTAGAGAAGAAACAGGTATTCTCGGGGTGAAGTTGAAATGTAATGTTGTTTAGACTTTGAACGTAAGGTGAAATAAAGCAAGTTAGCCGCTAAAAAAAGAATAGAATAAGAAACACGAAAAAAGCATTTGTTCTGTTTCCTTTCAGTCATTTTACCTTATCGCTGGGCATAAACAACGAGGAGGAAATAAAACAGAGCACTGTCAAAATGATATTGCATTGCAGTATTTTTACCTGTCACTTTAAAAGAAAGGGGTGAAAAAAGGATTAACTCTGATTCACGTGGTTATGTGGTATAATTATCGACAGACTTCGTATAAACAGTTATAATCACCTTCACAATTCCTTCATAATCTTCCTAAAACCTTTATAAACACTTTCATAATGAAAATTATCTAATACTTTGAAGGCTATGGACTGTACTGGTCTACGAAGCTGGTGAAGGCTCAAAGTCTGGAATGGCTGATATAAAGTTGTAGTTCGCACGCTTGGCGATCAGTTTTTGAGTGTCTGCGAGGAAGAATGGGTCAGCCGCGGCATTTTTCTGATTTGGAAACTTGGAATGATTATGGGAACAAGACGTGCAGGTGCCAGTATCTTGACAACAGCCAAAATGGTTAAGTGCGTCTGTTCTGTGGTGTTAGGAGTCTACCGGGACTGGCCCAACAGCAGTCGAACAACCAGCCAAAGTTCACACGTGGGATAGCCACGTGTGGTCGGCTACCGTAGTGGGCGTCGAGGGTCTCGTCTAGTAACACGGCAGTAACACAGCACAGTAGCCCAGCCAATCATCCAGTATGGCGTAGGAATAGCAAGACCAATAGTCACCTTGGCTATGCACCGAACATTAGCTTGAAGGCTATGGCAATCGAGATCCGTCACGAGTACTCATGCTCACTGCAAGACACAAGAAACTGGGCTTTGCTTGGACACGTTAGCATTAACACTGGACCACCGATATGTGGAAATCTGTCACCTTGGCTGATGAATCTCATTTCCAACTCTATCATGCTTATGAATATATTTGCATTCAGAGAACGCAACATGAGGCCTGGATGCACTGTTGGTGTTCAAGGCTGGAAGCAGTTGCGTTGCGGTTGGTGAACTGTTTTTGTTTTTGCTAACTGGCTAACATGACAATGAATTTTCCATCCTCGATCTCAACGCAGTTGAGCATGTTTGGGAACTACTGGAAAAGGATATTCGATGCTTCGACATTACTGTACACATTGTGCAACGCATGAGTAGCACTACCATAGGACACTCTGCAACACCTTGTGGGGTCAATGCCAAGACATGTTCCGATTCATAGGAGCAGAATAGCACTTTGCATTACTTGTAACCCAATTAACAATAATTATTAATTTTCCGTATTTATTCTCTGGTTCAAGTGTGTCCTATGTTTAATTTAATTTTAGAAACTCTCATTGCTTTGTTATCTTGTAAGATACAAATATAGCGATAGGTTCTTCTTTTGTTAATGAACTATGCACTCGTTTACAATACACTAGATCAGAAGGTTTCAAAAATGTAGATAATGTCTTGCGCTGTCCACGATGGCCTGCAGTGTAGACAATGCCCTGCGGGCTGTATTCCATGCAACCCTCATTGGAAACGATGTATAGATAACAGAAGAGAATACAAGAAAATATATAATAATTTGCGTTGAGTTTTTATCCTCCATGAGAAAATGGCGTTACTTCACTAATTACCACTCGTTACTCCATCACTTGGAGAGAGAGAGAGAGTGAGATCTGGGTTCGAATCCTGTCATTTAGTCAAGAAATTTTTAAAGGCTACTCACCGGGGTTGTAGTTAGCTGATCTCAGAGGGTAAGATTTCCCTAGGGGTTATAAATTTAAAAAAATAATCTTTATGAATAGTAAATGTCCATAATACTGGTTACAATGCATTGGTAGTACATGCTCATCAGGGCAGCAGGACCAGCTTTACACTTAGATGGTGGAATGATTAATTTTTTTGAAGCCATTTACTTGGTCTAGAAACAAGAGATCCTCTCTGTGAGGAGTTGTCTGCGTTTCTTGTCTGTAACTAGTTTCTGTAAATCAATTTCCATTTTTCGGAGTGCTTGTACGCATGGAAGTGTTTGAGGTGGTAAGAATCGATCACACGTGTGCATCCGGTTCCGTTTTAGAATGATTTCAGACTCAATCTCAGAGACTCTGGAGGGACGTGCTATTCACATCTATCCCAAATGTTTGGGCATTTATGTTACCTATTAGCATTTTTTTATCACCATCATAGAACGCCTCATGGTGATGAGGTCGGAAATCATGTTCAGCTGTTGTGCCTTTTCTGTGATACTAGCCTGAGGGGTGGGGGAGGTGGTTCTTTGATTGTTATCCATTTCGAGGTCCAGTATTCGGAACTGAATATTGGCTTCTGCGGGGAGGGAGATGCTGAGGCCCAGATTTATGCGGCATACAGATTGCGGGATATACTCATGTATCTGCTGGTTGTTTCCCTATCATGGATATAAAGTAGTTGCTGCTTCGCTCTCCATCGAAGGTAGTTGAACCGTTTCAGTAGGTGCTCGATGTGAACGGCTTATCTGAGCTTAGGATCAAAATATACCTCGAGGTGACTGGTGGCAGGAGGTATTGGTGATCCTCAAACTGTGGGTTTAATGACAGTTGGTTGGTTTTTCAGAGAGAATACCATAACGGTTGATTTACCTGGGTTGATTGAGGTGTAGGCAGAGTTTTGCAGAAAGCTGACAAGTGCTAGGAGGCTCTCATTTATGCTTGAAGTAATAAAAGATCAGTCTGCAGACCTTGGTATTTTAGTAAGTAGCTTAACATCATCTGCGTATACTAAATAATAATCAGTTCGAGAGCATATGAAGAGGATGAGAATAGCAGGAGGCCGGAGAGAACCCCCCCCCCCCCTTCCTCTTATGGGACACCAGCGATAATTCTGGTTTTGCCAGCCTGTACAACAAGCAAATTGGCCTGTGAACACAGACATAAAACACATGATAATGATCACACGTGGGACCATATGAATTCAGTGTATTACGATCACAGTGATCGATGCTAAGAATCTCCAAAAGCAGGCCATCCGTGTATTTTATTCTACTCTTTGTTATTGAGGAATCAATAAACACTGGTCCTTTCTTTTGTTGTTTAAATAGAAGTCCAACGGTTACACAAAATCTGAAATTTTCCCATTTTCGAATACGAATCATGTGATACTGTACACCATGCTTATTTAATAAAGTAACAACTAACAGTTGGAAAGGAAAAATCAATAAATTTCTTTATTTGTAAGGAAAGGGTGTCTATTATCCACGTGCTTGGAAATGTAGAACGCGTGTGCAACGCTCATATTCAGAAAGTACGACGTGCGGTACAACAACATCACTTAAATTAATGAGTCTTAAGTTGCAATACTTCCACTAGCTTTTAATTTATTTACGATGACTAGCTAGCGGCCTTTTATATAATTAAGGGCAGCGTGTTGTTAAAGATCCCCATAGGTTGATGTGCAGGTCTCTGTATTAACAGTAATTCATTCTAAATGGTTTTATCGTTCATAATTCTAACTTTGGTTCTTGGGGATTTAAAAATATATGTTTTAGATGGAAAAGAGGTAAATTTTAAATGAATTGCAATTCCCTGACTTTTAATTCTGAAGAAAAAGCATGGAATGGTTTTTGGGTGGAATATTTTTATGTTTTATTATTAATTTCCAAACACCAATTTCTTTCTATAATTAGGAAATGACGTTAGATGATTTTCCATGAACTTTTGATCTCTAAACTACGTGGTTTAAAAAATAGCACGTGCCATTCTATTTCGCACTATTTCTACCTCATATTATAAATATTGAACACTCCCAGCACTTTTATTGGAAGGAGTACTTGAACCCGTGACCTTTATTTTCTTAGGCAAATATATACAATACTTACGGGACCAATCCGGCCATACGAATTAACCATTTCTGTTTAGTGCTGTGACTATCTTTCTGTGGAGATGGTAGGAATCAAAGCTGCTGTAGAACCACAATATGAATCAGAGCTTGCTAGTACACTGCTCGACAAAATTAACAGAACACGTAAAACATGTGGTGTAAATCGTGCAGCTTGCGATGAAGAGGGACAGAATTTGGCACGGTGGGGTACCATAGAATAACGATGAAATGAAGAGACAGCGAGAAACTTCCGACAGGTATAAGGGACGTTTATGGGGTTCTATAAGAATTTCCAAAAAGGTCACATTACAGAAGTCGATATAAGATGCTTGAAAATGTGGTCACATGATATCCTCCAACGGCTAAACAGGCCTGACAGCAGTGAACCATTCTCGATAGAGGAGTGTCTATAAGATTCTCGGAAAACAAATGCCATTCTTCCACCAGCGCAGATCTTAGCTCACCAAGTGACCGAGGATCGAACATTGTGTGGCACCAAGGACGTCCCATACATGTTCGATCAGATTTAAGTCTGGTGATCGTACTGGCCACGGCAGTCATTGGATATTTTCAGTTTCAAAATATTACTCCACCATTTGAGCTCTTCGTACAGTGGCGTTGTCGTGCATGAAAAGAAAATCTAAGCCAATCGCACCCCTAAAAAGTCGCACATAGGGATCGAGGATCTGTTCTCGGTACATCTGCGCAGTCAAAATACCCATATCAAAAACATGAAGAGGGGTGCGGCCGTTGATCCTTATTCCATCCCCCCATGAGAACACTGCCTCTGCCGTAAGCGTCCCTTTCTCTGATGTTGGAGGGATGATACCGCATTCCTCGTTGTCTGCAGATGAAATAACATCTAGAATCTGTTTGTAGGCTAAAACGGGACTCATCAAAGAACAGAATTATTCTCTGATGAGTCCCGTAACTATAGTCTCCAAGTCACATGTTCCCAGTTTTGACGACTCTGCGGCAGTTTGGGGTTAATGGGATACAAACCACTGGCTTCCTTGCGTAGAATTGAGCCTTCTTAACACAGTTCGGTCAGAAATGTTTTCACATGTGGCCGCACCAACCTCAAGAGACAGTTGATGAGAGGACATTGTCTTGCTGTTAGAGCCAGATAGCAGTCTGTTCTGGTTGAGGTAGCCTTCGGACGACCTTGGCCTGCTCTTCTTATAATGGTTCCTGTTTCTTGAAACTTCTTCCATATGTATGTACGTGTATTCATGTCGTTGAGTGGCTTCCAGACTTTCGTCTGTCTCCACCTGTATATACTGTGGGCAAAATGAACTTGTAGTACTGGCCTAAAGTGGATGTGTATGTTAATGTAATGTAGTATGTCGTTCTGTCAATTCATTTCGCCACCAGGGAAAGCCACCACATGGGCAAACGTTACCTGGTGCCCGTCTCTGACACACGGAACCGGGCCTGGGTCTACTAATTATGTGCGTGCTGTCAAGCACTATGATCCTGCACCTACCAGTAAATGTGCAAGACTAGTAGGTGCGAGCGGGATTGCTGACACCTACTAGTCTTGCACATCCACTGGTGGGTGCAAGATCATAGTGCTGACACACAGAAACTACTTCCATAGGACCAAGACGACTAAGTCAACATGCCACATCAATCTTCGACTGCCTGGCTTCAAGTCATCCAACGGCTTAGCATCTCAAAGAATCATCTAAACTTCGATGACTTGCCATGCTGAGTACTGGAGATGTGGCTGTCCCACTGAGCAAGCCAAAAAACGGGAATGAAATGATGTGTCGCAACCCATGTTTTTATAGGAATGAATAATTTGCATAATGTGCGGCTTTGTAAAGTGGTAGATCGACTTCTATCGGATATTCGGAATTTGCATGCCAGGATTATATCAAATATTCATGAAAAATATTTTTCGTGAATATTTTATTGGAGGTTCTACTTCTTAAAGTTCAGCAAAAGAAATAGTCTCTGAATATGGTTTTTCATTATTTTTCATTTAAAAGCATGTAGATAATTTCGTAGTTTAACGAAAGTACTTGCATTACAAAGAATTTTTCATGACATCATCCACGTTCGTAGACCTCCCCCCTCCCACCAATTCTTTACAATAAATTCCTAATTTTTCGCAAAATATCAAAATTACTGATGACCATAAACAGACAATTGATGAACTGATTTCTTTTAAATAAAGATTCCCATATAAGCCCGCTTTGAACTTGCTAACATTTTTGGCCCCCATAACAGGTATTAAGAATCAAACGATTGCGTGGTCACCAAAATAAGAGAAATTATCACTCTTCAATGCAAAAAATTGTTTCATGCAAAGGCATGAGAAGTTGATGGGATTTGTCCAGTGATATTAAGAACTGGACAAATCCCATCTGGATGTCCAGAACACATTACCAAACAATTATCTATTATAATGGTGTAATAATCGTGGCCTCAAGTGAAGTTCTGAGATTGGAGATGTGCAAATGTCTTTCCATTTTACAAAGATGGACTGAAGGGTTCATTTTATCCTTGGAAACCCTGTAAGCTTGAATTCAATGAAAGGGAAAAGTATGGACCAGTGCAAAAGGCATGAGAAATTGATGGGATTTGTCCAGTGATATTAAGCAAAATAACAGAACACATTACCAAACAATTATCTATTATAATGGTGTAATAATCCTGGCCTCAGGTAAAGTTTTGAGACTGGAGATGCGCAAATGTCTCTCCATTTTACAAAGATTTCATTTTATTGAAGGTGTAAGACACAAAGTCTTACAAATTAAATTAAATGTCTATATAATTAATGATAGAACGCTAGATTGAGTGATATTATAGACCTTACAAGAAAACACTTAGTCACAAATATTGTTTAAGATAATGGGTCTCGCGCTAATGGAATTAATTTAAGAGAAGGTTAAATTTAATGTACAAGCAAATATACCTTGAAGATAAACATTAGAAACAGATATACGATGAGCGCCCACTACCTGAAGCAGCAAGTGAAGATAGCGAGACGGAACAGTGGGGGGTTAATTGATGGCATGGCAAAAGGGACGGAGTGCTCCAGAGATTACAATAGGGGTAACAGGTGTAACCGTTTTTGTTTACTGCAAACAGAGCAGGTGTG
Organism: Mastigoproctus giganteus; assembly: GCF_048544385.1. Lineage (NCBI taxonomy): Eukaryota > Metazoa > Arthropoda > Arachnida > Uropygi > Thelyphonidae > Mastigoproctus > Mastigoproctus giganteus. Next base: position 214,875,297 of record NC_143576.1, read on the forward strand.
GTCATTTTATAATAAGGCGAGACGAATCAAGAAAATGGACGCAGATGTTTTCCGGATGGATTCTGAGCTCCGAAATTTCTGGTCATTTCTAGAAGGATCGAGAATTCTCTGGAAAAACGGAAGTTCTTTCTACACCGGAGGGAACTCGGCCTTCCTGTCATGTGGAATAGACAAATGAGAAGGGAGATGACGATGGTCAGATAGAAATGATTGGTTGAGAAAGGGAAGGGGCGTTACGAAGTTTTAGGAAATAAAAAGGGAAGAGAGTGCGAAAAAGAAATGTTTTTTTTTGAGGTGGAATAAAAATGTTTTTTGGGGTGAAAAAAAAATGTTTTCGGGTGATGAAGTTTTTCGGAGAGGTATATTTTAGAAGGAGTGATGAAAGTTTTTTTCGGACGTATGATTAAAGTTTTTTTCGGAGGTAGGCTCGGGAAACAGTCCCCGGAAGTAATCCACCAGTAGAACCAGTTATGGTGAGTTGACTAAGTTCTCATAGTTTTAGTAAAGTATAGCTAAGTTACTGTAAAGGGAACTTTCTCGAGATGGAACATAGAAGTCCGAAAGCGTCCACCGAGAGATATTTTTAGGAGGACAGCGAGATAATGCTTATGGAAGAACACTGGACCGTCCTGTAGCCTACAGAAAGAAATAAAGTAATGGGAAGCAACTCCTGCTGAATGATCCGGCACAGCAAGGAAGCATATGATACCAGGAATGATCGGCAAAGTGAATAGTGTCCCTGGCAGAAGTTAGCAGTCCGGAATCGGAGAGGAGCGTTTCCAAACCAATGGTGGAACCCGATGCAGAGCAGAAAGGCACAGGCCAAACATTGTATTAGCGGTAGGATTCAAATCCCCAGAAGTAAGTGATTAAACAACGTATATACCTCTATGTAATTGCAAAGGACTGCAGGGAAGATTAGATAAATATTAAGTGAGATTTAGGGAAACATACAGTTAACTCAGTGCATATCCTATAGTTGAGTAAAGAAATATTGTAGAATTAGTTTAACGAAGGATTGATTATAGTTATGGCTATTTTGCTAATTAATTAATGGAAGGAAGTTAATAGTTTTGGACGGGTTAACCTATAAAGCAGGTACAGTTGTATGTTACTTATACAAAATGTTTCTGAAGTAGAGAAATGGGAAAATTAGTCGCTAAATGCTGAAGTTTACCTGAGAGGATGAAGAAATAAATAAACCAATGTATATCTCATTAACATGTGATTTTAATGTGTTAGGGTGAGAATAGAATAGAATAATGTGTAAAGTGGACATCAATTCCAGAAGAAGAATTGTGTTAACCATGAAGAAGAATGTAGGATTGTGCTAGATAAGTATGATTAATAAATAAAAAATGTCAATTGTATTAAAAAAAGAATTAGGTGAGACTGATCGTAGGAATGTGTTAGTTGCCGAATATTAAGAAGATGATGATCGGAGAGCCTAATGACCAGGAACGTAATCCATGCCATGTACTTATATATGAAGTGAATAATGTGTAATGATTTGCTTGATCTTTTTATTTGTAAATATGTATAATAAACTAATTGTATTTAACTTAATGCAAATGGTGTTTGGTCATTTCTGAACACACAGCAATATCCAAAGGAGGAGTGCACTAATATAGGAACTCCCACAGAACCGGAATTCTTCTGTAAGATAACAAGTCAGATGCAAAGTGGGGATTTTTAAGAATAAATATAAATAACAAATAATAAAAAAATAGGAAGTAAAAAATAAAAATATATAGTAGAAACACCACCCCCACAAAGGTTTCATTTCATCCTTGGAAACCCTGTAAGTTTAAATTCTATGAAAGGGAAAAGTATGGACCCCTATCATTAAGAATGTATGCAAGAGCAGGAAAAGGATTGGAATTTACACGAAACACAGCATGGAAGGAAATATGGTGTGTGATTTTAACAGGCATAAACTCTTGAAGTGACAAAGTAAAACATTGCTTTTCAGCATTTGACGAGGACTGCTTTAAAAAAAGCGGAGACTGTTATCTATGTGAGGTGCAGTGAGGAGAGGAGAGTTTGCATATCAGAGAGTTTATGTTGTGAATTATGGGATTGCTTTGCTCATTCAGCTGCCTTAGAGACTGATCCTGAATGGTGGCTAATTGTGTTACCTAATGACTCATTCCAGAATTGCGTGAATAAAGAATTGTATAAACTAGTAGAAATATAATTGGAGACCGGGAAATCCAAATTTATTAAGTTAATAAATTTGCAAATTTATGCAAATTTATTAACCACTTATTAAGGTGGTTAAAGCTCTGGATTGAGCCTTAATGGATTGAGTAGGCTCAATGCTGATGCCATCCTTCCTCATGCTACACACAGCCAACAGTCTTCAGCCAGCAGATAGTTGCTGGCTGAAATCAGCTTAATCAACTTGGAACAAATTCCATCTATTGTATTCAGGTATTTCTATACACAGTAAACTCGATGATAGAACTTTAGATGTGCTAGCTAAAGTTCCTTCAAAACAACACAGAAGATTTTTCAAGATGTTCTTAGTGATAACGTGCTAAATTTAACGAATATTAATGCTGTAGAACTGAATGACGAGACAAAATATTATCATGATTAAATGAAGAGGGATATTTCTGCTTAAAGGCTTCAGAAGAAGAAATATTCCTCATGCTTAATCATGTTACAATCCTTTGCATTTCACAGACGTCTTTCACAAATATACTTGTCCTGAAAGCAAGAAAGCGTAGATCTATTAGTGAAGAGTAATTCCTCTTTGAGAATAGATAGAATTCTGTGTACTGTAGTTTTATAGACTGTGTGACAAATACTGGAAGTGCGTGCAGCGTAATCAATGTTTCTACTCTTAATTTGTAATGCTGTTTTGCATAATGGAGCAAGCTGTTGTTGTTGTTGTTGTTGTTGTAGAGTTTAAGAGCATCAGCGACTAAGGCCATGTTGCTCCTTATAGATATAAATGCATTCTCTAAAATGTGGTATTCTTTCTTGGAGATCCGTTTTCTCTGAGATTATTTTCAAAATTTTTATTGACATAAAGATTATAAAGAATTTGTTTTATTTTATTTAAATTAGCATCATACGATATTCTGAAAGAAGGTATTTCATCTTCGTTAGTATTTGCAGTTATTCTAGACTCATTTTGCTTTCTGCACTTTATTCCTTTGTATGGATTAATCTTATACAATGTTAAGCCATTATCTTCACACGCTTTGTAATATGGAGTTACCGTTTTCTACAATCAGCTTCATCAACTTACCAATCACTTCAGAAAGGTACTCACGAAGGCCCTCGTGGGATCGCAGTTGGCAGAATCACCGTCCTCCCAACAGCGGGTGGAAAAGACCTGGATTCGAGTATCGTAAATTAAGTGAGGAATTTTTATGGGCCTTTTTCACAACGTGGCTGAGTTTGTCGGTCTCAGGTGAGGTAGTATGGTTTTTTCTCCCGGAAACGCGGATTTTTCGTCCAGCAAACAGAATAACCACAAAACACCAAAACACACGCAATTTACAGACAGTATACACGGAAGGATATATGGCCTTAGTCGCTGATGATCCTAAAATCCTACAACAAGAACAATACTCACAAACTTGTCATTCCTCTGAATAGCCAACAAGACATCCAGAAATGGAATGATATGCAGAGTATTAAATTATTAAATTTTAATATAAACGAGGTGCCGCATTAATAATCTGCCTAAAGTAATTTTTCCTACAGCAATCTGTATCAATCAATGCTTGATCTTGGGATGTTGCTGTTTCACTTCTTATTTCTTCGATATTAGATCCTTAACTGAGCAGTCCAAGTGATTCCCCACCCCCCAAATGATAAGTATATATCAGTGTTTCGAGAAGCTGACATGTACTTTTGATTTATCCATTTTATTGGATATTATTCCATCTGAAAGCTACCCATAAAATATTACACGTAGCCTATTTCTCGCTATAATTTGATAAGCAAAGGCTAATTCGCTTTAAAATGCCTTTGAATCATTTAAATGAAGGAAGGACACGTACATTGATGTTATACTCCACTTACAAACATAACAGAGGATAAGTGCGATTTCAAGTTTCAGGCAATGCATACTAATCACTGCCACATATGCTCCTTTTTGCAAAAGACCTGTTCTTTCTTTTCTGCTAGGAGGAATTGTAGGAAATGAAATCCTCTCTGAGATAGTCTTGTCCATCCATAATTGAAGAGCTTCTGTTTCCTGTCTAGTCGTTTGAATTCTTCTGGCTTATAGCAACAGTGGTAGCGTTAGAGATCCTTTCGCATCAGTTTAATACTTCGCTGGAAAGATTTGTTCTTTTTGTATTTACATTCTTCACTTTATTTACCATTCCATTATGAACTTTTTCCATTTTTTCCAGATTTATTTTTCTTTATTTTATCTTTATACATTAAGAAGTACATAGGATGCTTTAATGACAAATTAAGCCATCGTGTAATTAACATTACAGGACTACAGGTAGACAAGAATATTGCAATAATCTTCCAAGAATATTACAAAGGACAAGAATATTGTCCTATATAAGCAATTCCGAGGTATCCAATAATAGGACACCATCATCAAAGCGCTAAACGAATGACTTATGGTTACACAAGCAATTAGCAACAAAATTGAGGCATGAAAATTATTCTTATAAATATTGATTAAATCTTATACATTTAGTTCCACCTTTGAAGAACTCACTAAATTATGGACAGTTGTGCAATAAGCCCTCACGGGTAGCACAGTTGATAGAATCGCCGTCCTCCCCACATTAGGAATTTTATGGACCTTTTTCAGAACGTGGTTGTTAATCGATCTTATGCGAGGGCGGCATGGATTTTTCTCCCGGAAATTCGGGTTTTTCGTCCAGCAAACAGAAAATCGATCTCAGAACACGCGCAGTTCACAGACAGTATACACAGGGCAACATGAACTTAATTACTGATGGGCCGAAAACCTCTATTCAACAACCCGAATTAGAATAAAGAAACAACAGATTAACAGATTGCTATTATTAGAAATACCCACTCAGCCAAAAAACCAATAGTACACATACTTACACCTCAAAATCATTTTCTAAATTTCTCTTTTTGGAGTAATCTTCCCGATAAAGATTGAGTTACGCTGGATTATTTAATGCAAGAAAAAAATAAATAAATAAAACTAATAAAAGCACTTTGTGCTCTTAGTACCTTGAAAAGTTTAAAGAAACTTTTTCCAGTTCTGTGAACTGGAAAATTAACAAAATTGTCCATTCCTTTGTTCGGTAACTCACGTGGAATAGCGAAAATAGTAGCGCACAAACCCATCAGCAGAGCTTTTCTAATCCAACAGTGCACTCCAGGTCATTTCCCATGGGTATCCTATGAACGCAAATTATATTAGCCAGCTAAGACAATACCCATAAACCTCCCCTAGTTTACATTACAGGAGAGACTCGTCACAAAACATAGTCTGATATTGCTAGCGAAATAGGATAAAATTGCTTCATTAGTTAGGTACAGTGCTTGTTTGGATACACCTTAAAAGATTAATTAAGGTCAGTTCCTGCTCTCGTTGGCGTTCTTCAAGCCAAGAACTTGACTGTCTTCGTGTTTCGTATATTACATTCCCAAGATAAAAATTATGAATAAAAAAAAGCGTTTATAAGAAAGAACAGTTTGCTGTTCTATGCTGTAGTAATCAATTATTAATTATGAAGTTGGGATGGGATGGTCGGCTTTTCATCAGTGGTTGTATTACACATCCATTTTATTTTTATTCTCTTCAGCGGTTTATTATAGAGAATATTAGCTCGCTGTCTTCATCATTGGAGTGCATTACTGAGGAAAATAGTTATAATGATAAGCTTTATCGATTTTATGACTTCGGAATCATAGATCTTGGATATCTCAGCCATAATTATGAGTCTCTCAGCCATAATCAAACGTATTGCTCTTAACTTTCTTTTCCTGAAATCTGGATAGTGTCTTCACAGTTCAGGATATAAAAACCAACTTATTTCGATGCTTATGTGGTAATCAGAACATCTTAGCCATTGAGGTTGGTGTACAGCAGTGGCTGGTGCAGCATAAGCTATAGTCTTCCTTGCACCATGTGGCCATTGCTAATACTAATAATAATAAAAAAATAAAAGACCATACTGTCAGTTCGGTCTAGTACTGATGGGGTTCTAAGGCCCTAGATGCTCTCCATTCTGAGGGTTCATTACATTATATCGAACATATTAAAATTCCCTTGCGTTAAATCTTTGTTTTTTTGTGTTTTTATAGAAACTTGAAAGTTTTCTATAAATTTGGTTAATGTACACTGTAGTTCACTTAAAATATGAGACCTCTCAAAATTAGCTTTTGAACTACCACGATATTTTAGTTTCGAGCCAAACTATGCTGAGGATAAGGTCATGCTGTATACGAACCCCGGAAGAAAATGTGTACTCTTAAGTTATTCAGTAATTTAAATAAGACACAGCTGCCCCAATCACTATTAGCAGACCATGTGAAATCTGAGAATCAACTACCAAGAAAGAAGAAAAAGGATGAAGGAACCCAGCTGCTGTGCCTATTAATGAAGTTAAATTAGGACTTACTGCGAGTGGCATGCGTACCTCTTCCACAGTAATCCGGTCTTAAAGATTTAAGTAGATGGTTTTGCTAAATGAGGACTGTACTGAAGCCATTATCAGCCATTATTTAAAGATGATATCTGTTTCATTAAATTAAATTTTCAAATTTAGTTAAATTATGCCATCCATTCGAATTCATTGTATTAAATGTCATTTATCCATTGGATTTGACCTTCTCGTTCTAATGTCTCATGTTCGATGTCTATTTTAAATAAATTTATTGTGGAGTGAGTATTTATAGAGCGGTAATCTTTCTTTTTTAAGCTGTTGCCACGTTGTGTAAAAGGTCCATAAAAATTCCCCGCGCCATTGACAGGATTCGAACTCAGGTGTTTTCCACCCACAAAGCCGAAACTTAGTGCACCGTGAAGATCAACATTTGCAAAGCCGGGTGAGTGTGAATTGTGTTCGGTACCACGAGCAATGTGTTGTTCTCTTGTTTGTGTTGTTCATCTGGCCACTTAGTTACAAGGAGGTGCGATCACCAAGGAAGGCACCTCCCAGCATCCGTCTACGACGCGAGGAGCCAGGCAAAGGATAGTAGAAGAATTTTTCAAGGCTGGCTCTGCTCTGGCCAGGACAAGAACAGAGACGGCCTTAAGAGAGGAATAAAACATAGAATAGAGAAGAACAGATAAAGTAGGAGATACCTACTTTATCTGTAACCCTTAGCCATAATTATGAGAACATCTTTGGACTCAGGGGAAATCCCCACGGACTGGAGATGAGCAAATGTATCCCAAATTCACAAAGGGGGATCAAAGGGTGATACGAGTAACTACGACCTGTTGGTTTAACTTCTGTTCCGAGTAAAATAATGGAGTCACTGGTTAAAGCTGCATTGCAGGATCATCTAGACAAGATCGCAGTAATAATTCAGACACAGTATGGGTTTGTTAAGGGAAAGTCTTGTCTAACAAATTCGATTGGATAATATGATGTGGTTACAAAGGAACTGGATGCGAAAAACAATTTTGATATGATATACTTGGATTTCAGGAAAGCTTTTGACACTGTTGCCCATGGAAGACTACTGTACAAATTGGAGCAGAATGGTATTAAGGGTAAGTTGCTACAATGGATAAAATGATGGTTGGGTGGTAGAAAACAGAGTAGTAATCAATGGACGCTGCCCTTCGTGGACTAATGTTATTAGTGGAGTCCCACAGGGTTCGATGTTGGGTCCTCTGTTGTTTTGTATATTTATCAATGATATTGATAAGGTATGTCAGGCTTAATTTCGAAGTTTCCAGACGATACAAAATTGGCAGGGTTGTTAATGACAGTAATTGCAGTGCGCTACTACAAAAGGATCTAGAACATTTGGTCAAGTGGGCTGAGAAGTGGCAACTAAAGTTTAACATTGACAAATTAAAAATACTGAGTATGGGTAGAAGAAACTCCAGGAAAACGTACCATCTGTATGGTACTACACTTAGGGTGTTGGAAAATGAAGAAGACTTGGGAGTAATTGTACAGTCAGATATGAAATTTTTTGAGCAGTGCGGACGAGTTTCTTGAGCGAGTATGGAGAAGGGCAACAAGATAACAAGATTGATGAGGGGAACGAAAGGGTTGTCTTACGAAGAAGGGCTTAAGTTCTGGAGACTAGGCACCTGCGAGGTGATCTGATTGAGATGTATAAGGCCTTGAATAGGTTGAGCAGGCTCAAATCTGATGGGATTCTTCCTCTTGCTCAGATTACGAACCTGAGGGGGCATAAATTCAAATTGAGGAACGGCAGTTGTAGAACAGATGTGCGGAAATTTGCTTTTATCCAGCGGGTGGTTAATTGCTGGAACAAATTTAAAACAGATTAAATAAATTCAAGGAGAAACTGGACAAACGTTTAGAGGTAATGGATGTGTGAAATGGTTTTTTTTTTTGGTTGATTATTCGATTACTACTACTACTGCCTTCTCTATTGCCATCCCCCTTACCTTATCTGTTCGGAGGTCAGCGATTCTACAAACTGTGCTAACTGGTTTAGTAACTAACTCTTCCTCTTTGCCCTGCATTTCTCCTCTTAATCGCCCCTCATATATATATTATTTCTGAATAATTCCCTATCCCACCAACTACCTTATTTTGTGTATCTCTGTTGAAATTTTGGCTTTCCATTTTCTATTCGCCCTCCTTCAACAACCTCAACACCATTGCTGATCACTCTTCTACGGACGACCTATATTCACTGCATGCATCGTTCTTCACGTTACCACTGATTAAAGTTGTCACCTTCTTTTTGGAACTCCACGCATTTTAGATTTAATCGTGTGCGTTGATGCAAATCGAAGTATTGTCTTTCTAGCTTGCATCATAACGGGTGATTCTTCGCTGAAAGTCCACAATTTCCTGAATAAATACTATAAGGCGATTATACGAACGTAATTGATGTCTCGTCGACATCAATTACGTTATACCAACTGTTTGCTTGGCGACATCCATAACAGATGCCAGGAGATATAACAGTAGATATTACCAATTCTTGGTAAGGATTATTTAGAAAACAAAAACACACGAGACTGTAATTAATACTGCTTTCGATTATTCATCTCCATGAAATTCTACTGCTTAATTTCTTCATCCTGGTATGCAATCTTATTACGTCATAACTGATCTCTTTCCTTCATCCTCAATGGGCCATTCCTCTTCTTTATACAGATCAGCAGATTTTACCTTCACTCAATGGCATCCTCGGTTGTAACAAGGGCACTTTCGTGGTGTTTATTCACCCCTCCCTGTTTCGTTTTAATTAAAAAATAAATTTTTAGCTTTTCTTTCACTGAATTGGAAACGTTGATTTGCTAAACCTAATTAAAAATATCCAACGAAAATAAATTAGAGAAACCAATAATAATAAAAGTTTTTATCGTTTTTTTTTTTTTTTTTCGAATTTTCAAAGTCACTGATCCCCTAGAGTGAAACTCAGACTATTTTCATTTTATGTCGAAATCACTCACTGAATGTTTCTGATAAATCGGCCATTGATTGATTGATATTGAAGATAAACGACTGATATATGAGCAGAGGGAAACATTTTGAAATAGTTTAAGAAGTATGATGTTAGAGAAGTCCAGCGAACGTGAAAATCTAATACTGGACAGAAGTGTCGATTTTATCCTGACACATCTGACAATAATTCTTTTAAGTGATGAGTTTGAAAAGCACGGTACTGTTAACAACATCAATAAAGACAGATATGGTGAGAAAGGGATATCGAGGCGTGCTGAAAATGTCCAAGCTGTCGGAGGTGCATATGAACGGTAACTTAAAAAAGCAACAAGGCAATATCGAGAAAAGCGCATTGCTCCATCGACTGGGCGTTCAATTTGAACGTACAAAGTGGAATTCCTACATATCTTGTCTGTTGCATGCAATTCATCAATATGATCCAGATCGACATATGCATTTCTCTCGTAAAAGAAAAGATGGCTTAGTGAATATGGTGTGAAGAAGAAATATGAAAAATTATACATGGTTTTTGGTTATTTTTATTAAGTATTGATGAATGGAAATTGCCGCCCTCCTAGATAAATTCTTGTGTAGGGATATTTGATCAATAATAATAATAAAAGTGACACGAAAGTCACTTCATCGGACCTACCTCTCCAAAGTCGAAGTAATGGCTGAGGTGGGCAGTGGCACCATCTAGTCCCGCTCCCAATAACTACCACCCACCACTAGACGCAAAAGCCAAAGCTAAACAGGCCCACCTCCATAACTGGATGAAGATGAGAAGTAGAAATATTAAACATGCTGCATCGTGTGTGGTGCAGGATAAGTAACTCGCGTTCAGGCTTTGGGCACAGGGATCGGTTCGAAAAGTCGGAGACAGTCTCCCGAAGACGACAGTGGTGCAAGTGGCGCTGTGCCCAGTATGACTATGACAACTGAAGAGCAAGACCACCCAGCCTAACCAGCTGGAAGTGCTTCCTGCCCAACTGCGCTAGTAACCACCCAGGAAGGAAGAAGAAGAAGTATCGAAATGAATGCATTCATCATGCGAGCATACTACGAAGTTAGAAACAGACATAACAATGTAAAGGACGAAACTACACACCATGTGCTTGGAACGGTTCCCAACTGTTCAGGTCATCAAACAACGAATTGCAGACTGGAGAAGGACCATCGTCATGAAGAACCTGGTATTTCCTACAATCTTGGAAAAAACAAGCAGGAAGTGAGCGACCATCTACAAAGAATAAGAAATACGGACACAACCGAATCAGAACTAGAGAAGGAACAGCAAATACTAGAAGTACAACCCAGCAGCCAAACTGGAAGGACGTGTGTGTTACTTCAATTCAACCATGGTACACTGTGATGAATACAAAACTCTGTAAAATGGACAGATATGATTATAAGAAGTTTGCGAAGTGTGTCTTGTTCTGTAGTTTTGTTATTTCTGGTTACTTAGATACTAGGGAGTAGCAATCACCAGGATGGCTGCTCCCTAGTACCCGTCCACCCATTCGATTCCCGTCGATGATTGTAGAAATTTCTAAAGTCCTCTTCAATCGAGGCTATAGTTAGACGATATCAGGCCAGAGGGGGACTGGGGTTTCTCCGCATGAGTTATTCCGGGTTTTTCAGCTGCAGAACATGCAAATTGGCCGGATATAAGTTAAATAGAGCGTTACCATTATTATTAGGTACACGGGTAACAGTGCAGGTAATGAACCATGAATGCTGCGTTCTACATGGGTTTTCTTTTCTTTGTGTCTTAAAAAGTTTTAGGACACAGACCTTACACCTTTCAACAGAAAAACGCTCTAAGTCATAGAGCAAGGATCTTGAACACTTAGTTAAAAGAGAATAACATTGCAATGAACAGCACAGAGCCACTACCTCAACCCAGCTGAAAGCCGACCAGGAGAAGGGGCAGAGGATGCATTTGCCTCCCTTCACCCAAAATTTATATATTTTACTATTTTCATTTTAGATTATTATAAACATCTATCGTTTTTTATTTTTTCAAATAAATCTTCTGATTATACTCCGGGATGACCACATGGTCAGAGAAGTTCACAAGATAAGATAACATAACACGCGAAACAGTTCCTTGTTTACCATCATGCCTGACCACTCGGCTACGACTGCCTTTTTATTACAATCACTTAAAGATACGACAAAAATTCAAAGGAGAACCAGACTTACATTTTATTCTTTGGCATAATTAAACACCTTTAATTTTGAAGCCAACAGTGTACAGAAATCTCTTTTGACTTGTACCCATTTCGTTGGGGGCACAAATCTACAAAGAATTAAAACTAGCGTACTGCACGAATCACAGAAATATGAGCTAGTTAAGAGACGTTTTTCTCTCTCTGCACGGAATCACTGATTTACAGAAGGGATTACTGAGTCTCGAAGGTCACCGATAAGGTCAATAAAATGATTACTAATCCCAGTAATTGGAACTGATCGTGCTGCTTATTGTTGCACTTATCGATCTTAGCGGGAAGAAGAGTGGCAATCAGTATCCCATACATTTTGTATATTGAAGGTAAGGAACAGCCAATGGTAATTCCCAGTAATTCTTTCTTTTGCAGATATCAGTCAAATACCACTCACAGTTGTTGTTATATGACGTGATGCTGATGCCACCGCTTTTTGACCTAAATTTCCGCACTCCCCATCTAAAGTAACTAAATCCAAATAATTGCCCAAAACTTTCTGCTGTTATTAAATTGTGCAAAAGAGCAGACAGTGGTTGCAAACTTACCATTGTTCCCTCTTGCGTTAATTACAGTTTGTGCACCTAAAAGTCTCTATAAAATTTCAATTATTCCGCAATTGGCAGTTAACAAACCTGCTCACTTGAGATAAAGGTATTTCAGAAGCAACGATCTTATCTACCTGCACACACTAAGTCTGCTATGCACGTGTTGTTGTCGGTTAGGACGCCACGGTTGCCTTTGACTCGTATTTCTGTAAGGGAGTGTCATTATCCAGATTTGCCAATAACACAATATACAGAGTAATTACAAAGTAGCTCAACAAGTTTAAACATTTCTAAACACCATAATTTTAGAAACTGAGGGAAGATCAATACATTAAATTAAAGAGGAACACCTAAAGTTTTGATGAACTACAGTTACAGCTATAGATTTCCTATATGGGACCCAGTGGTTATTCAACAACCAACGCACACTTTACGCAGTATTTCAGGAGTTACTTTGAGTACGGCAGCAGCGATTCCGGCCTTCAGTTCAATCACATTCCTTGGTAATGGTGGTGGGTAGACGTCATCTTTCATGAAACCGTAAAGATGGAAATCAACTGGCACCAAGTCTGAGGATCGTGAAGGCCAATTAAAGGACCCGAACGACCAATCCATCTTCTTTGGCTGTGCTAATCCAGGCAGGTTGTCACTTCTCGATGACAATGAGGTGGACATTCATCTTATTGGAACTGGGAGGCATCGATGATGTTGATAGAATAATCAGGGTGGTGCAGCATATGGAGGTCGACCGCCAGAAAGGCTGTTAAATCCCACCAGGGTGTTCCCCGATCAGCTAGAAGAAGTGAGCATAATGGTGCTTTCTGATCATTGTAGTCATCAACACACGAGGAAGATGCCCAGCTGGGTGTTGACTCAGTTTTGCTTGTGACTGTTCATGAGGGAAGAGCAGGGTGCGAGGCGAGGCTGAGTGGTTTCAGGAATGTCTGGTCTCGATGTCTCATTTGCAGGGTTAAACAGGGGAGAAGTGATACCCACGCTTCTGAAAGACTGCAGAAACATACCTGCTAAAAGTTAGAAATGCTTCTTTTGGCTCTAACAGTTTGCTCTCTGGAGTGAGTGTAGTTAAATTTAGATACAGGTAGATGTTACGTGATGCCACTCCTCCAGTTCTCAACCTTCACAATGGGTATCACTTACAAGTCCAAAATCCTTAAGTCGCTTTTTGAATGGCCCATGTCTTGTCAGAAGAAAGTAGTACGCACATTAGGGAAGAACCAGTAAAATAGCTGGTTGTTGAGGTGGGAGACGTTAGGTATGAATAGCTTGGTAATACTATCTTTGGTGAAATCATCCCAACAGGTTTGCCAGATGGAGACAAGTTCCTGTCAAGTACTCTGGAGTTCTTGTTTTGGATCTGCATCAGCCGAGGAATTCCGCTTCTTTGTTCTTTCTGATGATAAGGGAAGGCCCGGTGAAAACTGCTTGGGGATAAGGGAAGATACAGTCCTGTCGATACTTGTAATACTGCTGCTGTTGAAGTCATTCTATGTGCCCGAGTCAATTTTTAATAACATCAACCGTTGTGTCTGCAGGATTAGATTCCTAGTGCTGATGATGGAAAAACGATGTAACCTTACGGCAGCTCCGTATATTACTTGGTACAAAGACAGCTGAATAAGAATGGGGAGGCGCGTCCTTCGGGATCCCAGTGTTTGTGGGTGAAACTAGCAAGCATAGTGATGCAATTGTTGGTCTTCTCTTTCCTGGACTTTAGATGTGGCATAAAAGTTCTGCGATAATTTAGGATAACATCTACATATTTAATGGAACGTTGATTCTTGAGTGCCTAATGAATAGTTGGTGGTCTGTTGAGGTCAAGTGGCCCTTTAATCTGTAGAGATTTTCAGCTTATTCACTTTAGCTCAAATAGGCGGCACTCAGGACGGTTTCGGCTCTGGTCTCAATAAGCGGACGAGTAGGGCCTCCACGACGATAACTATATCGTCTGCATATGAGAGCTGTGTGGTATGGGGAAGTCCCACAAGAGCGAGTCATCCAGAATCATATTTAAAAAAGCTGGTCCTAGAAAAGAGCCCTGGGGACAGCTGCTGATAAGTTTGCGGGTGAAGTTATGAAATTTTTTGATGGTAACTTTTCTAATGAGGTAGATATTTGAAGACTTTGGGAGAGCAACTATACACATTGATTCACCGCAGGAATCCCGGCTACACACGGTGTCAAAAGCTCCCTTAAAATCTATAAAAAGTGCCATCATGTAACGAGCATCAATATTATCTGCTATGGATGGTTTTCAGTAGCCCATAAATATTGGAACCCCCCGAGACAGAAGCCAAACTAGAGGGGTGGCTGCGAGTCCTTTGGTTTCATAGACAGGCTGGAGACGGTTGAAAAGTATTCTCTCAAAGACTTTTCCGAATGAAACGAGTTGAAATCGTTGACATGACTCGACTGCCACTTAATCTTATTAACATAAATTTCATTCACTTTGAAATTATAATTTCGTGTCGTGGTTTCTTCCATCACCCCCCTCCGCCCAGCCCCGCGTCCTCACACACACCCACACGGTATATTCGGGAATATTCTTGCGTCTGGCCATGGTTCTTTGCCTTTAAGCAAGTTGGGTTTTGTACACTAGCACTGTAAAAAATCCTTCATACTCTTTCACACGTTCTCAGTGATCCAAAATGATCCTATTAATCCTTTTGTTACTTATAATTTTAACAGCCATTTCAAACCACTCTTACACTTAAAACGGCCTTTGACAATAAAATTTTAAATCGTTTCTTTAAACTCATCCGGCGGATGGAAAATGAACCCTTAACCAATTACTCCTCGGTAGATAAACAAGAGGTCTCGGCATAGGAAGAAATAATTTGCCTAATTAAAAAATATAGATGTATATAAAAAGTAATTGGTGAAGAGACGAAGATCAGATTACAAGCATGCGGTATGAAAGAACACGCGCTGTTTGTTATGTTCGGCTTTGTCCTGCGCTACCAACCAATACGAAAGGTATTTAAGAATAATTTTCTGAGGGATCGATCAATATCTTACCAGCTGTTGAGTTGAAAGCTACTTTCGATTCTGACTTCATTAAAAAAGAGAGAATGACCTTATTCTGTGTCATATGAGTAATCAGTAAAGGGACATCGTGATAGAGAGAGAATTACTCCAAGAAAATTTTTCTAACTATTAACAGTAGAAGGGGAAGATATTTCTTCCACCCTTCTTGTAACGGATAAAGAAAAAGTTTAAGCATTACTAGGAGTGGATACATCGTGTCCGATGGAGGGAATCCAATTTTATTTAAGTGTCTTGCCGCTTATTAATTTCGTGTTATGTGTGAAACGATCTCCAATGGAAAAATAATTATTCAAACTTTAGAGTGTTTTTGCATCTTTGTTTTTGTTTGAGAACAGTTGATCCGAGGAGAGCCAGCAAAACCAGAGGTCTCTTATATTCCAAATAAATTTCGTTATCAATAATAAAGATGTAAAAACTTTTCCAATTAGTTGAATGCGTTTTTGAAAGCGTAACATATGTTTGTTACGATCTTCGGAAACTGAAAATCCCCAGAAGTAATTTGTTTCAGATTTATCCAAAATAAACCATATTTAAAATGAAGATAAATGTGTTCAGATGACTGCCAAAAGCCTTTTGGTTTGTTTTTGATATTTTTCCAAGAACCAGAATAACGTTTAAAGCACAATATGTTGGCATTTGTTCAAAAATACTACAGAAACTTATTTTTCCTCTCCATTAAGAAATAAAAATTGTTTCTATTAGAAGTAAGGTGAAAACCAAGATTCATTTTCCAAGATTCATTGGATCCCATTAATTTGATCAGTTATTATGATGCGCAATATTCATTGTACGATTAGTTAAATAGAACTGACAAACCCACCGAAGAATACACAATATACGTCTTACAGCCTTAGTTTCTTTGGTACTTAACAAACACACACATCGTATCATATCTTAAAGTACCATGAGAGATGCTTGTGGAACATGCCTTTACAAAGTTTGACCAAGTTCCCAAAGACAGCAATGGACGCAGTGGTGTGTTCAATGCAGATGTGTGTTCAATGGACACACATCTGCAGAAACCAAGTACAAAAAGCTTCTTGTAGCGGGAAGTCAACTCCAGTAAGTCATTGTTCTCTCTGAAGATGGTATGGATAAAACTGTTGGCCTCGTAAAATTCTTCGCACAGTCATATATCCCACTTTCCCTGCTATTTCGATACTTCAGGTGCTGTCACCATTATTTTCTTCAACGTGATTGAGGATCCATTCTTACAAATCAATAGTTCTAGTGTTAACGTATCTACCACCATCTGAAACGCGTTTTCTAAATGAACCAGTTTCCGCAAGGCGTTCATGTATCCTCTCAAAAGGTCTTTTTATTTGGTACATGACAATTAGGGAAGTTTTCTGCATGCGGCTGCATTCCATCTAGCAAGTCCATAGATGAGATACACGTCTGCCATCCCTCGATTTCAATAAGCCTTCGTTGTCACAGCAAATGCACAGTATCAAAATGTTAATAACAAGCTCCAAATGAAGCGCCCTTGTCAGGAGAACTAACTGAAATCACTTAAAGGACACTACAGTCTTTTTTTTTACAAACTACACAAGGCCCTTCGAGCGTTGTTTGTAAATAGTTGAATGGAGTCATAGTTGATCGTAGTTATATCAGCTCACCACTTTCGTTCAACAGTACATAACTTCAAAAAGGAATTTTATAACTTTAGCACAACATTAAACCTCATAAAGAGAGTATTTCAAAAAAAGCTTATTGTATTCTATAACGTTCTCACCCCTTGATAAAATTTTGGTGCATAAATGCACCCAAATTTTGGGCGCATTTATGCCAAAAGAATCCACGATTATTTCTAAAAGATTTAATACGAAAAAGTCGAGAAATATGAATGATATCAATATAGATAGATAGTTAGATAGAACAGAATGTGCATTCATGTTCATTCATACACAAATACAGAAACTGGATATGTGACAGTGGATTAAAAGTGCGTGTGTTATTCAAAAGCTGAATAAAAAAAAAAGAAATGATTAATGATCCTGCAAGCATTATTAATAATAAAAAAAAAAGGAACTCAGTGACAAAGCAGGATTTTGTCAGCGAACACTGGTTTGGCGGTGAAGCATGAAGTTAACATACACGGTGTGGTAATTGATATGACGGCTAACAGGATGTCAACAGACTACTAAAATAGAATTGACGTATCAGTTACAAGTCTTGACAAGCAACTAACTACGGTAGCTACTATGGCAGCCCGCTAGAACGGCACTGATTGCCTCTTTGAAATGAATGAATGGCAAAAGCTGGCAGATTATTGATCGAAGTCATATTGACAGGACTTAATTTCACACCACATGTTACATGTAAATGAAGGCAGTGTGACGCGAGGTGTGTCTTCCAAATGACGCTGTACGATGACAGGCTGCCAAATGATATTAATTTGCTTCCAACTCGAGAACTTTATATTAAATGCCGAGGCAGCTAAGCCCATGAGGATAATTTGTTTTGTTTGTAAATTGTAACTACAGTGGCGGACAAAAAAACTGCATCATCTTAAAAAAAGTAACATTTGTAGTGAAACGTATAAGATATTGTTTGATTATAGTCATTTTTTTGTCGCAAAGCAAAGGTATTGCGTCAGATAATGCTTCTATTGCATCAGACAGTAATTGCAAAATATTGCATCAGCCGTTTCTATAAATACGGCGTTGGAAGGGTACACACGCTTATTAGTATCCTGTTTAGCGGAGGTGGTGTAAGCATGGCTCCATATGTTCAGTTGACACTAAGAAAACAAGTGTAGCTGTTGCTCTGTCCCAGGAAGGGCTTTCTACGCGTGCTATCGCTGATAAAATAGGCTGCCATCAATCAACAGTATCCCGGGTGCTGAAATTAAAGCGTGATGTGAAGAGAAGACCTGGATCAGGCCGTAAAGGAGTGACTACGCCTTCCCAAGATCGATATTTGAAACGGCTATGCCTTCGTAATCGCCATGCTAGTGCTCCTCGTCAAAAACTGGAACTTTGAGATGGCCACTGGTGTTGAAACAAGTGCAGGAACTATCCAAAGATGGCTTTCGGAATGTGGTCTGCACGCCTATTATCCCAAGAAGAAGCCTTTGTTGACTCAACAAATGAAGAAGCGACTTGCTTGGACTAAAACGCATGTTTCATGGACAAAACAGCAATGGGACACCGTCATCTTTTCTGACGAATCGAAATTCAACCTGCATGGCTGAGATGGAAAGCGATATGTCAGAAGACGACAATCGGAGGCATACCATCCTGACTGCATACCATCACCGACTGTAAAGCTCCCCGCCGGTCAGATGGTCTGGGGACGCATAACAAGCAAAGGGGTGGGGCGAATTAAGTTTATTAACGGAACGGTGAATGCAAAACCTACACTGCTATCTTGGATGATTGCCTGAAACCCGTTATTAGGGTCACCACACAGACGTTCGAAATTGCATTTTTCTACAGGACTCAGCACCTTGCCACACAGTAAAATTGGTAGGTTTTGTGTGATTTAATGATGAGTTTGTCTTCTTTTTCTCACAAGGCTTAAAACATACACCAATGTTTTCCCTCGTTTTTCTCTCTTAGGTGAAGTCATACCCCAGAAATGCTGACATTACAGCGTTGGACTGGCCCGGCAACAGTGCAGATTTGAACCCTGTTGAAAATTGCTGGTACATAATGTCGTCTAAAATTGCTCAGAAGAAGCCAAGCAAGATTCAACTGCAGGAGAGCATTGTAAGGGTGTGATACCACGAAATTGGGCAACCGTATATCCAGAAGTTGATTAACTTTATGCCAGATCGTTGTAAGGCTGTAATTGCAGCTCGAGAAGGAACAAGAAAATATTGAGGACTTATTTTGCCGATTTACAGTACATAATGCTATTACGTTAACTTGTGATTTCAGTTTGTACACGTGAATGCAATAAAATGTATGTTTGGTTGTCATGATTGCATTTGCATGATTTTTCATATTTCCATTAATTACGAATTTTACCCTTTGGGAAGATATTTATGGTAAAAGGTTTATCTATTTAGCGTGATTGAAATGTGTCCCATTAAAATGTAGGAATATATTTTAATTTTATTTCGTTTCCACAGTTACACATCTCCCACAAGTAAAGAAGCATTTTTCCTTTGTGCAAACAAAATGGGATATTTTTGAAGCGACAGTCATAATTGAATAACGGAATGTCTCAATTTCATTAACGAAAATGGTAAAATGACAACGAGCGCACATGAACAAATGATGTATAACAAGGTACTGGTCAAGATTAAAGTCCAGGGTGGAATGTCGATCAGCAGATGGTATGATCTTAAGCGTGCTGTTCGTGACATACGTGCCATTGCATTACTCACCAACGCTTGAGGTAAAAAACAGATTGATGCCTTCTAACAGACTCCCGCGTAACTTCTGACTAGAATTCAGCAGCTGGACTGCGACGTCTATTTGTTTGCCACCATTACTAAATAGAGGATGTAAGTGTCCTTATCCTCTATCAAGACAGGAGAATAAACAACGCCCTCGTTGTCTCCTGGTGACAACCTCTTAAGTCTATAACCGAGCCCCTGTCACATTAATCTGTTATCTGTTGTGATGGGCGATCATAGCAAAGGCAGCTCGCCTGAATGTCTGAATCGGTCCTTAGAGAGCCTTCGACCAATCGTGCATTTCATCTCAGTTTCGATGGACGTGCTATTACCACTTAAATAAACACCTCCATGGTCTGACTTTCCTATTCCAGGATCGTTTCTATGAAGAAATGATTCTGGGACGAAGCTTGATGCTAAAGCGAGCAACAACTCCCGAAAATAACGTTCAGTTCCTTTATCCGTTCATCTTTATAATTTTAATAAATATATAAATCTCGTCATGTAAAACCCCTAGTGTCTTGATGTGAATGATTGATGTACTTACAATAAAGATTTATTTAATTTAACTGGTTCGCCATTGCGGTTCTAGAAGTCTGGTGAATAAGAAATACTTGAGCTAATTAGTTACGTGGATTATAGGTTTCGTTCGGCTTGTTTAAAGTAGCTCCAAGGCACGTAAAGTACCACCGAGATTAAGGGACTGTGTTTAGTTCTATAGAAGAATTTTTCAAGTTTTCATTGTTCTGAAGAATTTTAAATGTTTATTGTCATTTCAATGTTCTTTGAAAAATGGTCTTAAAGATTTCATTGTCTTGAAGAATATTAAATTTTCATTATCATTTCAATGTTCTTGTAGCGTAAAATTATCTCTTTAAGATAAACAGGATATTTTTCTTTATGAATACAAATTTAGTCATCTACTACCATTATTCGATGGTGAAATCTGCAATTCTAAAGGAGAAGAGGGGGTAGAAACCATAGAATCGCAGCGTATTCTAAGTTTGGAAGAAGTAGAACTACTCTAAAGTAGTTCGAGTGGGAGTAAACGAAGCGTTTCGAGGTTATAGTAATTGATTATCATACTTTATTATGACGTTTTGTGAGTTATAAAAGACCAGTTAGAACAAAAGTTCATTCTTAAATCCTTGGAGTTTTCATAAAGTCCGTCACCGTGAGATATTCGTTATGGTTTTATGAAACTTGGGCGTATAGCTCATCTGCATACGCTAACACGCCAACTTCTGTGTTGTACATAAGGTAAAATGAATCATTTATATATAAATTGAAAAGCATATTCACAAGAGAAGACCCTTGGGGCACTCCTACTTTTAATACGAAAGAAGTGGATACTCTGTTTTTGTACAGAATACGATCAATCTGTTGTAACTCTCGAACTAACGATTCGCGAAAACTATATTAACAAATTATAATAAAATATATCTTATTATATTTTATTATAATTTGTTTGTTAATAAACTGGGTAATAACTATAACTATATATTTGTGAACTATGGACCCCAGTACTCCAGGCCCATTCGTTACCATATTAACAAAGCGTTTAAAACAACAGCCGGTGGTCCACTGAGTCGAAACTCGTGAGAGGTTTGTCCACGCAAGCACAAGAGACTAGGGCTCGTTATTAATACTTCCTGCCAAAACATGAATATTTTTATTTATTTTATTTTAAACATGAACAGCAAATACATTTTCTAAATATAATAATCTATTTAAATCAGGAATGATGCGATTCGGGAGAAAATTCAGGTTGAAAAACTCCAGAATGGAGTTTTTCAACCTGAAAAACTCCATTCTGGAATGATTTGAAATGATTTGGACATCTCAAGAGGATGAACAAGCGGTGTTTGCCAAGAAGAATGTTTGATTTACAATTAAGGGACAAAAGACCAAGGGGGAGACCAAGAATGAGGTGGCAGGACATGATAAAGACCGATGTCATTAAGAGAGGAGAAAACTGGGTGAAATCAACGACGGAGAAAAGTACACGGACAGGACATGGTGGCGAGGCTTCATACGTAGCCCCGTGGAATAGCGGAACGATGACAGATGATGATGATGAATAATCTATTTACATTCTATGTACCATAAAGATAAAATATAAAGAAACTTTGGAGAGAAAACATTTCCACTTCGGGATTTAAGACAGTTTCTTGGCATTTGTATTGTAGGTGGTAGATGACTTTCATCAACCGGTGAAATACCACCACTTTGCTTATTGGAGGCTTGAAGTGGTGAAACCCATGTTTAGTCTCTAGAGCAAAGTTTCCGGCATCCCCTCCCCCCCATACTTCTCCTTCAACCCATGCATGGTACTAAGTACTATAGGTTTTGATACCTTTCGTGTTTGGGGTTTTCATAAAAAAAAAAAAAAAAAAAAATTTGTTCGATCTCTTCTTAAGGTCACATGTTAAAGGTGATGGACTCTTCGGCGATAGTGAAGAGGTGACTGCCACTGTTCCATTCGCTGATAAAATGACTGAAAAATTCTAGTCTGTGATGGCGGAGTTCGAGCAGAATTCTGCTCTGAAACTTTCTCCATAGACTCCACTTGACACATTGTGCTGACGTGTGTCAACAGGAGGCACGTCGTCCCTGGTTCTTGTGTATTTCAGGTAAAAGTTGTAAATGATAGCCTTCGCGGCAATGAATAACAAGTTGCACGTGGTTTGTGCTTGTAGTGAAGCAGGTACCAGTAGTTCTCCCGAGTGTGGGAGTGGTAGCAGACAAGCCTTGCAGCATCCAGTGCGTACTCGATCGGTTTGTTGTTTACAAGACAGTCCAGGTATGCGTGTTCCAGAGTACCTGGAGTGGCGCAAAAGAGGTAGTGGGTTGATGCACGTAATCTGAACCTCTGTAGCTTGACTGGGGTGGGAAGGACCTTGTATTACAGTCTCCATTGGATGTCTGCATCCGATTTGGAAGCTGACATTCAGTTAGATGGTGGTTTGTGGTGTGTGTGGAGGAGAGTACAAGGAGAGCGTGACAAGTGGATGACGGAAAAATCGTAACCGCGTGGCATGACATGATTAGCTGATTTTCCTATTTTGGAGGGGAGAGGCGACAGAGGTACAGTGGCTTCTAATGATGTGATAACAAAGGTTGGTGCAGGTGAGGATCCGGTGACATTTTCAAACCCTTTTGTTGTTGTGATGTCTGTAAACGCTTGTGCGATTGCTGATTTTAGAAGTTCATATTGTGGCTTTGCATTTCTGGTTTTAATGGGTAAGTCTTCTGATCCTTTCCATTCAAGGCGTGGTGTCAGGAGGTCGATATGGACCTTATTCGTGCTCACGAATAAGGACCATATGCGACCTTATTCCACCTAGGAAAAAGGAGATGGTCATCAGTTTCAGGGTATTACAGTTATTACAGAAGAGTGGTTCTGAAAGTAGCGGAAAGTGATGGTCCCTCAAAGGTATGATGAAGATTTAGCTTCTTCCAGCGGTTCAGTGTGTCTTTATAGAAAGAGGGTATTTTGAGTGGTGCTGGCTCCATATCTATTCTTAATGTTGTTGACAGAAGTAGCCCTCTAGTGGCTGCTGCTAGTAGTTTATCCGTAGTGACAAAATACGAGTGTTCCATCTGCAGTGTCTTTAAAAGAAAGGTGATCTGAAAAGCTGTGATTTTGTCTTCAAGAGAGACCAATCCCTGTTCCCGTGAGTGAGCGGCTGGCAGAGTTTATAGAAGGATATCCAGTTGGTTTTTGTTCTATAGGAAGTTTCGGATAGATGCTTGGATTTGCTGGAGGAAGTCAATAGGTGGAGTTAGAACTTTAAGAATGTGCCAGAAAACACTTCCCGCCATCTGGTTGACAACTATCACTTTCCCTCTCAGTGAAGATATAGCGCACACCTTTCTTCGTTTCTCTAGTACTCTGTAGAAGCGATTCAGCAATTCATGCCAGTTCTTTTGAGCGAAATTCGGTGCGTTGCCAAGATACACTTTAAATATTTCTGTCCCTCCCTGGACCATGTGCATTGGATGGAGGAGTCGGTTCTGGATTTCCAGTTGCAGCCCATAGGCCATTGGTCGTACAGTGGTTTAGTTTTGTACTTGATGCTTCGGCGTAGAGATTATGAGCCTTGTTAACGAGATTCCAAAATGGCTGCTTCGAATCGCTGTTTTTGTTCAACGTTATTTTGAACAAAGTTCGTCTGATTATTAAATAGATTTTTAAACATCTTTTCTTTTTTGCTTTTTCACGCGCTTCTTTAAATTTTTCGGAATTGTCCGCTCAATGCAAACTTAGATAAGCTTGTGTAATTGGTTTTTTCTTTCAATTCTGTATTAGAGAAATTATTAAACAATAGAGGATAGTTTTTGTTGGAAAAAATTAAGCGAGATCAAATTAGCTAATTGTTTAGATATCAGGAAAAAAAATCCTGCTTACTTTTTTTTTCGCTTTAAGTTCATAGATTATCCACAAATCCATCGTTACAAAAGGAATTCTCATATATTTTGTTAATTTTATGTTTGTTGGATTTAAGTGGATGTACTGATGACGGATTTCAAAAAAAAAATAATTAAAATTAAGCCACATGATCTGAGGGAAAGATATTTTCAACAATTTTGGACTGCTCGTGCTCATTAGAAAAGATTAAGTCTAGGTAATAACGACCGAACATTAATCTTTTTCTGCGTGGGCTCTGTTTTGTAATTTTTTAAATTATACCTTGCCTTAACATTACTGAACTCTCTAGTAATTCGATTCTGTTTTTAGATATAGTCATAAATGTAAGATAAATTAAAATCGTCCATCACAAGGACTTGTACATTGGGATGTGAGAACGTTCAAAGGTCACGCAAGTCCAATTTTATTATAATGTCCATGGTTACCAGAGGTGGAAAATCCATTACAGGTAAAAGAAATTACTCTTTGTGGTGTTTGTAGATTTAAATGAACTTTCCCCATCCAAGTTCTTCAATGTATCTATCTTATCTTGCCATAAAATGGCTATAACCAAGCCGTAACTACCCCAGTCGCGTCTAAGTACATTGTACCGGGAATTGTGACCGTGCAATCTTAAAGAGAATCATACAACCAAGTATTGGAAAATACCACACTTGCTCACATAATTTAGCAAATAGTCCCTTGATTCCAAAAAATACTGTCTTGCTTCTGCACTCCATATCAAGTTGGGACTGGTAAAGCAGTTGGTTAACTCATTGGCTCCTCAAGGGAACACCATCTAACGTATATAATTTGTTTCTAAAATTGTCTGATGCAGAAGTGAAAAAGTGGTATATTTATTGGTCCACAGGTCAAGCAGATGTTGCAAATGGAAGACAAAATGACTGATGATGATGAGCGAAATGTTTGGCAGTCGTTTCGCCTTGTAGTGATTAGCTTTCATGATAACGTTAGGAATGAAAATCAAAGAACTTTAAAAGCTGATTGAAAATTAAGGAAAAATTTATTCTCAGAATATCAATCAACCTCCATTGCTGGCACTCTCACTTGAATATTTTTCTGGACAAATCTGGGCGATGTGAGCAGAGAGCACGAAGAAACATTCCACCAAGGTCAATGGAGAAGAGGTAACAAGGAAGTTGGAATGAAGCTATGATGGTTGACTATATCTGGTTCTTGATTCGGGATGATTACACCGATCACAAAGAACAAAGACGTCAAAATGATAATTTTTACTAAAGAAATTTTTTTAATAGCCGGACAAGAGTTTCAAATTTTTAATTTGTGATTTTTAACTTGTTTACTTGTTGTAAAGATAAAGTCTATTCTGTGCAAACCTTGTTCACAACTAAATCTGTAATGTGTTACTGCATTTTTACGTTTCTTGCATTTCTGGACAACCCATGGATGCAATGTAAAAATTAAGATTATGTACGGATCAAGCATACCTAAATTCATAAAGAAACACCAAGAAACATAGATAAACAGAACTTCTTTTGAAAATGTTCTGCATAGTGTAATTAGACCTTAAAATAGTAGAATGGCACAAAACTAAATAAACACAATTGTGCCCATTTGTTAAAGGAAAGGAAGGCCCTTGAGCAGTAGACGTTGTTCTTAAGTTGACTGAACCGAAGAGAAAAAGCAGCATCGTTCAGCGTATTCTGGTGAGTAAAGAAAAAAGTCCATGAATACAGGTATTATCTGCTTGTCAAGCGTTCCTCTTGACTGGCCGAGAATACTCTTCAACAACAAACAAACAATGGATGTCTTTCGCTGTGTAACAATCTTCTACTTTCTGAAGAACCCTCGAGTCGATTTAAATTTCTTCGAGGTTTTTAACAACTTCCTGTACATTATAATCAAAATTTTGCTTTCATTTATAAAGATTCACAATGATAGCATAGAGCGAAGGGGTTTTTTTTTACGAATTACACGGTTTGTTAAGTATTGGAAGAATTATGATTTCAAACAAGTCAAGATGACAGTGTCATCACCATGATAATCATGTCATTATTATCAGAAATAGAATCTCAGACATGGACAGATAGACCGAAGCTGCTAGAGGCATCGTTGAAGAAGTACCTTAAACGTAAACAGAGGCAGAGAGATAACAGAACACAGCTTTGTTTTTATACATTTATTAAATTAATTTTGATTATTTTATATGCATCCAACTGCTTCTTATTAAACGTATTGAAAACAGTTTTTTTTTACCCTCAGATAATCTAAGATTTTTGTTAAAGTGTACGCGAGAACTAAGGGTGTGAGCGGATAGTAATTATTTCACTATTTGGCTACGCTATTTATTGATTATGCAAATTTAATTTGAAACCTTCTCAAGTGTATTTAAGCGCATCATTGGAACGGTCGAATGCTTTAGTCAGTATATTTATTTTATGGCACTGGAATCATGTTTCGCAAATTAGAGTATAAATCTTTGAGCAGGCTTATATTATTATAATACGAAAGAGAAAGACTCTCCTGAAAGAGTTAAAATGTATTTACAAGATTGTTAAATGATAAATGGGAGTTGCTCTGGTATACTGACCGAGTTTCTGTTTAACATCCTCTAGAAAAATACTCGTCTCAAGATCATATTTACATAGCTGCCTTTTCAGACCACTCTTGTTTGGTTGGAACACGAGCCGCTGTAGCCAATGCTATTTCAGCGCTCGTTCAAGGTCAGCGTCAGTATATAGCGTTTGTAAACTGTGTGTATTGTACTGGCAGTTTTGTTGGATGAAAATCTTTATTTTCGGGAGGAAAAGCCATGTAATTTTCTCCGCTTGCTAACAAGACTGTGTACTGTAGCGAGGGAACCCAGTGCTTTTCCATATGGTATGAAACAAGAAGAAGAACGATAATTATTGCTAGCTGCAGGGGCAAATCTTGAACAAAGTAACATTAATTCATATCCTTAGTAGGCAATACCTTTTTGACAAGGACCGTCGA
This sequence comes from Mastigoproctus giganteus, assembly GCF_048544385.1. NCBI lineage: Eukaryota > Metazoa > Arthropoda > Arachnida > Uropygi > Thelyphonidae > Mastigoproctus > Mastigoproctus giganteus. Next base: position 214,902,446 of record NC_143576.1, read on the forward strand.
TGGATTACGCGAATTTCCACTGCAAACAGGCCAGTTATGGCAGATGGTCCGACCATAGACATTCCGAAATGTCTATTTTTATCTCGAAAATGAAAGGAATGAATGTGGTGTCTGCAGCACGGATTTTATTAGACTGCAGAAGGTTGTCTGGTCCGATGAAAGTTTGCTTTCAGAATGTATTACCTCTACGGTTCAAAGAGGTGATGATTCTGTAATGATATGAAGTGCTGTTTGTTGGGAGTGGCAATGTGCTGCAGTTCCTTTTCATCGTCGTGTGTCTTCCCAAACGTACTTGGATATCTTCTCTGACCGTGGGCAACCTATGATAACAACCCATCTAACTCACATGTGACGAAATCTTCCATAAAGACCATACTACTGTCCGTCGATTCAAAAAAAAACTCTTGAATGGTTCGAAAAGCATGATTGCGAACTCCGAAACGTGCCCTGTATCCAGCAGTCTTCTGATATCAACCCTATTGAATACATCTCAGAGAGAAGAATCAGACATTTGGAAAACTTCCTTACTTCGATCTCTCGTTTGCTTGATGTATGCTCTTGTGGGTAGCACAGTTGGTAGAATTGCCGTCTTCCCCACACCGGGTGGAAAAGACCTGTGTTCAATTCCCGTCGATGACGCCAGGAATTTTTATCGGCCTTTTGCACAACGTGGCTGAGTTAGTTGGGCTCATGCGAGGGTAGCGTGGTTTTTTCTCCCGGAAACTCGAGTTTCTTTCATCCAGCAAACAGAAAATCGACCACAGAACACGCAATACGTAGCAATATAATCGCTGATGCTCCTAAAAACCCTACTACTATTACCTCATCGTTTTCGTGAATCTCAAAGGTTCGCTCAGTCTATTACGCCAGGTTGCTTGATTGATTGTTTGATTGATTGGGTGTTTAATGGCGCATTGGCAGCTGAGGCCATAATGCACCAAGTCAAATTAGGAATAGACTATTAAACAATAGAAAGAGCAATTTATTTTTTTATTTTTTTTTATCTTTCGTTCTTTCTCTTTTATGTCTGGGTTTATTTAATCACAAGATCATTTCTCAATAATTTGTTTGCTTCCCAAGAGATTCACCGATATCCATAAAATTCTTTTTTATACGTCGGTTTTCATTAGTTAGTGCTAAAACGTCGTTACCATATCTGGTACAAAATATGAAAACAACAAAAAGAAAAATAGTCTTTATTATAAGTAATAACACCAGCAGGATGTCTCTTCATTTTCGTTCACTTTTTTTTTAAAACCATAATCAGTTGGAAAAGAACGAATCCAATCAATCAAGTTGTTATCAGTTATAATTGATTTTTCCCCGACTAATGTTTTCTTTGCAAATCGACGCTGTCTATAAAGTATACGAGAGATAGCATTTCCTGTTAAAGTAATTAGCTGAGGACGAAGCGAAAGGTAAAGCTTAATTTCTCTGAATCCATTACATGTTGACTGTAATTGCATTTGTCTACACAAGAGACGAGTCTCATTACAATATCAAGAGAGTCGCAGATGCAGTCATTTAGTATTCATTCCATTTTTACCTTTAATTTACGATCGCTTTGTTTGTTCTTTTCACGATGATTTGTAAAAAACAAATCCTTAAAAGTGAATTTTCATCCTTCTCTAATTACACCAGTTCTTGTTTAATTAATTAGGATCAGCTCCATGAGTAAACGGAAGATGCAGATTGCTATCTCTTCCCCTCCCCTCTAATAGTTGAATAGAACTCAAAGTACAATACGATGTACGTATATCAAGCCAATTAGCAATGATGTATTCTTTTTTCTCTCTCATGCAATTTCCTAGGGATTTATAAAGCTGTATTGCGATAGCATCCAGAGAGATTATTCGGGTTAATGAACTGAAAATTGTCTTTCCTTGGAGATTCTTATTCGGTCTCCTGTTAAAAACATCTGCTGTAAAAGGTGAATGTTTTTAACAGGAGTTTCATTAAATCTAGTTTATATTTATGTTTAAGAAGCCAAAAAGAATTTGCGATTGTCAAATAGTCCTCAACAAAAAAGTGTGGGCACCGCTGATCTACAGTATTAATGGGGCAGATTTCACTAACATCATAAATGAGGGAAGATGTTAATAGCTTTATACAAACCAGTACATTACTCAGAATAACCGTGGTTCGATAATAACCATGTGTAGGAGATTCAATGCGTGGCGCTGTTTATGGGAGATAAGATTAAACTCCAACTATATCATTTCATTCATTCGAGTTCGTGACTCATAAGTGGGAGTGGTTAAGCTCATTAGGTCAGTGATCCCGTAACGATCTTCACAAAGGAGACTATGATTCATGTAGAAAGACAATACCAGTGAATACTTTAACATTATCAAAATGTTCATTGGTACTATAGGGTGACCAAAAAAAAGTTCGTGCGGATTTTTAAGATAAAATCAAAATATGCAAAAATTATGAATAAAAATACTTTAGGTTCCCTGTAATCGTTTGGCTAGCGGGTGGAAGCTCATAATGGACGGTACAGGTGGTATCATCCCTTACGTTACGATATAGCTTGACATACCATACCATACCATACCACTAGACTCAAAACAAAATCTTCTTTTAACAAAATTGGGGTTTCCATGTGTGCAGAAGTGGCTCACAGAATGATAACCATCTCATCGTTTATTTTTACCGACATAATTGAATCTTGCTTCATGCACATGATATGTTTGGCTGGAGCCTGACTCAATGGTGATCTTCAATTCACCGTCATCGATAACGGTCAGTTTTCCCTCATGGGGTGCGTAATCAAGTGACTCATCACCTGATTAAATTTTTGAATCAATTTTAGGCTGTGCATTCGCTCACTGTATCTTCTCCAAGTGCCGTGCTTATTAGCTGCTCCAATTACATGAGCAGCCTGTAATTGGAGCAGTTATTTTGTCATTTTTCGCTATTTTACCAAACCAAACTTTTCGCTTGCTAAGCATCATCTGACTTGGTGTTACTTCTACTTTCAAAGGGCATCGACGGATAATCGCCATCTACAATGGCTCCTGCATAATTATTCTCGAAATATTAACCTAGAAAAAACCGTACAACCCCTTTCTGGTCACCTAATAGAATGCTTTAGTTCTCTGGATGGGTTGAGAGTTGAAAAGAGAAGAAAACCATTAATAATAAACTTGAATTTTTTTTTAAATTGTAATTTTCAGGAAATGCATACAATGAAAGGTTTCTCTGGCAAAAGAAGCACAAAGTTTAAGTTATTTTAAATTTGCACCGAAGAAACTAAAGTAATGAAGTGTCAGTATATCGTATCTACAAACTCCGTGTATTCTGTTGTATTTTTTCTGAATGAAATAACCGAATTTCCGGAGGAAAACGATGCACAACCTCCCGAGACTGATTAACTCGGCCAATCCCATCATGTCCAAATGGAATTCGAACTAGGCATTTTCCACCTGGTGCGGAAAGAAACGATTAAGCAGCGCGTTTAGATCCATTGGGGCTTCCCAAGGCATATATATAAACATAACCAGGGATGTATAACTAAGGTATGGTGAATGTGGCCCTAGCCATAGACGCCAATTCACCTTAACATCAAACTGAGAAAGAACAGCTTCAAAATAGATGAATTTATAGTTCATTTTAAATTGTTGTTGTTATTGGGTTTTAGGAGCATCTGTTACGTTGGTCTGTGTATACTGTATTTAAATTGCGTGTGTTTTGAGACCGAGTTTCTGTTTGCGGGACAAAAAACCCGAGTTTCAGCGAGAAAAAAACCATGCTACCCTCGCCTGAGACCGACTAACTCAGCCACGTTGTGAAAAAGGCCCATAAAAATTCCTCCCGTCATCGACGGGATTCGAACTCAGGTCTTTTCTATCCCGTGGGGGGGGGGACGCGATTCTACCAACTGTGCTGCCCACGAGAGCTACTTCAAATATCACTGCAATTACCATTATCTAAATAAATTACTATAAAAGCTTATTGTTTGATATTTTAATAATTATTATTTTATTTCATAATTTAATTAAAATGGTGAAAAGTGCGAATGTCTTGTATACAATCTATTGATGCCTCACAGCCTTTGTTTGCTTTGGAGCTTAAGACGCACACGTCAGTTACTTGGAATGCTTTAGGAAAATGTGATGTGTAATTATCAGTTAATTTACTTTTAATCTGAATAATCACAGTTGCAAAATATGCTGCTCCAAGAGAATTACAATCTCCACTGGATCTAGAGCTGGATTAACTTCTGCTTTGAATGGCAGTGTTTGCATGAAGGCAAATACTTCATAGGGAGAATGGAAAATTTCCCATAGAATATCCAAATCCCAGGCAATCAAGCAATACCTTGCTTGATTGCCTGGGATTTGGATACATCTCCATAATTGCGCTGTCCAGAATTTCCAGCAGAGATTAATCCTAATTCACGAATGGACTACATCTTGCAGTTTCAGGAAACTGAACAAGTTCTTCGATGCCCAGCTTGCCTGATAGCTTCCTTCGGTTTAAACTTTCGTGAAAATTCCACTTCCCAAGGAGACGGCATAAATTAAGCTGGAAATGATGAGGTATCACATTTCATTATTAAGTCTCTCAGTGAATTTATCATCGACTGATTATTGCCAATCTATAATCCAAATCTTTAGAGGTTTTCCAAAACAGTGGAATCGAAATGTTATCAAACTACTTCAAAATAAAGACTCCTTCAACCCGTTTCGGTCATCTCATTCATGTATAGTCATCCATATCATGAACTGTCACGAACTTACTAATGGTCATAGTAGTATTTGAGGCCATTGTCGCCAAAACAGAAATGACAATAACCTATCTTGACTTTAAAATTGTCCATCACCAAGAATTACTTCACTTTCTACAGGTCTTTGCTCAAATCAACAGCCCTAGCTGGGCCTATAGGGATCTCACAGCTACCTGCATTCCTACATGAGAGGAAACTCGTGCAACTTAAAAATAACTATCAGTCATATCTCTGCTCCAAATATCAGGAACACGTGTATCTATAAAATTCCGATACTTCCTTTGAGTAAAAGGTATCCCAAAGCTTTTCTGTAATTTCTATACTTGTCAGATCGCTTTCTACCAACCCAAATTCTTCCTGTAGCCTAGTCCTAGAATACAGACCTTCATAAATTCATCAATGATAAACGTCATCAGCACCAATTCTAAAACTGGCCGATCATTCCTGTGCAATGCATCCATATTCATCCAGCTATTCCCCCTCATGTGACAATGCTTGTAGTCTCCATTGAGAACAGGACTAAATTTAACAATTTTCAACAATTTTTGGTAAACCCATATCCACTTTTTAATGTGCGCTTTTTTTTGCAAAGGACTTTAAAAGCTCCTGCAGTGTGTTAGACACTTTCAAAACTTCTTAAATATTCACGATATCGTCAATACAAGAGCAATTATCGTGAATATTCAAGATCACGATATTGGACTAGAGTCTTACAGCTACAAAGATAAACCATATTCACCATCTTCACCTATTAATTTTCACCATGGGAATTTATTGAATCGAATCTTCTCCTCCTGGTTAGGTTAACTTTTAACGATTATAATGCGCATATAACAATTGATGACTTGAAAATTAAAAATAGTTAATGGCTTGAAATGAAATATAGCATACGTACGAATGTTCTTTGGCACTTATACACACACACACACACACATGCACGCACAGTGGTACAAACGCGTCAGTGGACTAATCCCACGCAGAATTGATCTAGTATTTCAGATAATACCTCATCAATTCTACAGCATGCCTCCATCGATCTTTCTTAAGGGTGCCTCGCTTCTCTGTATCATTAATGAAAGGAAGCTAAATGCAGACAGGATCAAATATTTCCGCAGAACTATATCAAGTTCGTATAGAATCCAAGATACGATGTACCTCTCCAGAAAAGTGATGTAGCCTACAGTGCCAAGACACCCGTGTGTGTGTGCGCTAACATTGACACAAATCCATTCTTACCGTATATCGCCTAAAGAGAAAAGGAAACTTCTTTTAGAGGATTTCTTACGGTTAAGTAAGTTAGCGGAGCCCGAGTACCGATGGTAAGCGCCACTCACGAAAACAGGAAGTTTCATTAGTGGAAACCTTCTTAGAAGATGGCAAAGTCAAGACAGGAAAAGCAGAATTAATGAACATTTTTCAACGGGAACAAATTACTCCCAAGAGAAAAATAAACTACCAGTATTATCGCACTGGATATGCAATATGATAATTAGCACGCTAAGCAATGAGACTCATCGAGGTAATATTGCTCTTCTCACTACATATGGAATTTTAAGACGAATTTTAAAATTTATGCAATTAAACAAACCAAGTAGAGCTCTGTCAAAGATATAAATAACATACTTCAAGGTGATATAAATGATTAATTGATCTGCTGTGCAGAGTATATAAATAAAAAGTACTTTATGGTAATAAATAGACTTCAAAATTACGAATATAGTTGTAGCAATATCTCTCAGACATCTTATATTCCGTTTAAAGGATACTGTATGAAAAACCACAACTCAATGTCCAAAAAGGCAGAAGGAAATATGAAGGTTTTATATCAGTATACGAGTTTATTAGTATACTTGTATACAGTATGTTATGCACAAAGCCATTCTCGTGACTAGTACAGTGGTAAGAACCCCTATTTTGAATTCGGTGCCGACGAGACGAAGTTTTGCTGACTTTTTTTTAGTATTATGGCCGAGTTAGTCGGTCTCCGGAGATGGTTCTACTGGTAGCTTTGATTTTTCATCACGTTCAACAAGCTAAATGGTAAATTCCGTGTCTAAATTCCTGTAAATTTACGCCTCGTGGCCTTACCTGTCTCACTGCTTACTCCAAACCAGCCAACAAACTTGGGGAAAGCCCAGATTGCAGACACTACACAATCTGTCTGAACCAGCGGTCAGCAACGAGCTGTATCTCGTGCCTTATGAGGCTAGTGTTTCCCTTTTAAGACAAGCCAGTACATGTCTGCGAGCTCTGGGCTTCTTACACGCTGTAGTTTCCCCAGAACACTTGATAAATTTCCATGGAATTGCTGTCATACACTCCAGAATCAGGAAAAATTAATTGGCACTGTCCATAGCTCACAGTAATAAAATAATAAATAAAAAATTATAATATATTTAACACTTCTAGGAATTCTACAAAGCCACATGCACCTTTAATAGCGCTAGTTTAAATACATAAGTGAATAAAAATACCCTGTCGATTTTTCCCATTAATGTTAACTTACCTTGGGAAATCCTTTGAAAGGATTACCCAAAGTAATTTAGAAATTTTGGCGGCCACAAGAATCAAATATTCTTAGTAGAATACCACACTGAAATTAGCTACACAAATGACGTATGAATATCTGCAATACTTATAAATGAATTGAGGAATAAGCAACCGTTTCTTAAACATTACAGATGAAGACTTCTTACTTCCTTGGGTCCACTCCTTCCGCCTAATTTAACGGAAGTTCACTGGCCGATCTTGTCGTGGAAGGCAATTTCCGCTTCTTTGTAGAATAAATACTACGGGAAGCCCCCAAACAAACTGGCAAAGCTTAATCAATGATCTCTTTCTCTCCCTTTCAAACTAATTTCGCCTCCATCGCATTCAGACTTTTAGCTGTTACTTCATGCCTTTGTGCAGATATCTCCATGGACACTTCTTCCTAACCGGCATGTCTGCTTCGTCACCTTTCCTCTAATCACGGCAACTAAGACCATTCATTGCTTAAACTTTTCCTAACTTCTGTTTCCATCGTTGACAGTACTCCAGTTCTCTTTAACAACTTCCATAATATGTATTTCCTGAAAATACAACCATCACAGAAGTTCAAAATCAGTAATTTCCTTTGGTTTCTCAACCCATCCTTATATTACGGTACTCCAGTATAGGAATTAGGAGGGTTATAGGGATTCAACAACTTTTGTTGTCAGTTTCTCATTTGTGGAGATTTTTGTTAATTGTCACAGTCATCATCAGGCAGACCACAACTCTTGCATGAGATTTCTTCAGCAAAAAAACTCATTAGTGATTACAAAAGGATGTGTGTCGCGAATGCAAGAGTCCCAACTGGAATTCTAATTACAAATTCTAAAGGAAAAATTCAAAACAGTGAAAAAATGATGCTATGTTTGTGTTAGCTTAGGATCGGTGATAGTTAAAATGTATGGCTTTTTCTTTACACTTCTTGTAAGCTTAAAATAACAGCAAACAGCTGCAGTAACAGCTTCAATTAACAAAATTTTGTACAACCATCTTAAATCTCAGTTCCAGAGCATTTTGGCACTTCCTCAGATATGACGCTTCAATGTTTGCAATACCCCCCACCACTAGCTGAAGAAAATCATTAATCCCACGGTATTCAAACCTGAACGCGGATCGCACATAAAGTTTGAATTTTCCACAAGCGCCATCTGGTAGTAATTACACTAGCTTCTTTCTTATTGCTATGTCCATGCTGTAGCAGCTTCACATAACTGCATATCGCTATCATATTCTAGTTTTAGAATGCGCTCATTTCTTCTACTGCGAGAATATTTAGGCAGTACGCGCTTGATAGCTGGAGTTCTTTCACGATAAAAATCGCATTATTCAAATTGTGTTATGATCTGCATTAGTAACTTACTTTGAATGCAAGTTTGGGAAAAAATCTACAAACAAGTTCATAAAAATACGCAGTAAAACTTATTTGAACTATGAAAATTTATCATCTTCCCTCCGAGCATTATAAAACAAATTTGAATAACAATATCTTGTAACTTATCAGCGTGTCGTGCACTGAGTGGCCACTTTATTGGATACACCTATCCTTTTCGTGAAATAGCGCGTACATTCAGTAATAGCATCACGTTTTTGTACCATGCAATAAGTATGGGAGTTACTTAAGGATTCAAGGATGGACAAGACGAAAGATTAAAAGTGGTTTGTTCTAAAGACAGAATGGTAATCTCCACCAGACTAGCTGCTCTTGTTTATACTCCAACACGACCACCAGGTCAGTGGAGTTTACAATAAATCATCAGTTACAAACATTAATCGTATTTAGTAGTCACGGACTTGAACCCCGGTCCTCGATTGGTCCAATAACTAAATAGCATCCAGCCAACGGCGATCCAGAGGTCGGAAACAACTTGTTGATGTGAGAAGCCAAAGGAGTCTGACAAGATTTGTGCAGGGTAACATACGGTTAGTCAAATAACAACCCAGTACAACAAGGCTAACCAAAGAAGCATTGACAGTGGAGGATTTGAAAAACTTTCTATGGTCTATTCAATCCCTGTTCCTCTTGTTACATGCTGATGAAAGGACAATATGGAGAAAACAGTATTGGTTCATGTAACCGTCATGCCAAGTGTCAATAATGAAGGCTGGTAGGACAGTGTAATGCCCCGTGTCACAAGAGCAGAATTGTGCAGAACTGCTATCAAGAACATGAGAGTGAATTCAGCTTACTGCGATGACCTCCGCAATCACTACATCTCCATCTACTTGAGCACTTGTGGGATGAGGTGGAACAAGCTTTTAAGAATAGAGATCTGCAGCCATATATAATTTGCAACAATTATCCAGCATCCCTATGGCACACTTTCAGCACTTAGTTGTGGTCCATGCCACGACGAATCCAACCTGTTTGATATTAGGTAAGTTTACCTAATAAAATGGCCACTTAGTATATCTTCATGGGAAAACAGACGGCCTGTGTTTTAAATCTCCCGTATGTTTTAAATCTACCATGGACCACAACTAAGTGCTGAAATTGTGCCATAGGGATGCTAGATAATTGTTGCAAATTATATGGTTGCAGATCTCTATTCCGAAGAGCTTGTAACTGCTTAACACTGAATACCAATCGTTAATTGATATATTCTTCATCAAAGTAGTTGTCGGAGCTTCATTGTAGTATTTCGGTAAAGGGGTAAAAGAAATACTGTGGCTTTTTTTAATATTTCAATGTCAGATCAATAAAATGTACCATTTTATGTCCATCACTACAAATTTTGCATATGCTCCTGTTCCTGGTCAATATCACGACATAATGTGCGCAAACATTAAGATAATTAACAGTTGCAAATATATTTATTGAATACATATCCAAAATATAAATCTTATTAAATGACTTGTAATCTTTTAATATAAAAGTGATCTTGCAATGTGAATATAAAAATATATTTTCAATAATTGAGAATGGAACTGGATTCTTGAGCGCTTATGTTTATATAGGTCATCTTACTTGGCTTGTTTCTTTTATCAATATTAGAGGAAGACTCCAAAGCTATTTTTAGATTGATCTCCCCCTTCCTTTCCTAAAGAAAGAAAATAACCTTGCAGCCATACTCCGAGAAGTTCAAACTACAGGAGTACAAACCTTGAAAGCCCAGACGGTTACAAAAGTTGAAAACATCGGACGATGGAAAAATGAGCGCTTCATTTGGTTTAAAGATTTGTTATTTTAGTTTAAAGAAAAAAGCAAATACTTATGTATATTTGGGCTGCATAATATTGTCAAATGCAATTCCCAATATTAATATTTTCTATCATACACCAACGAACAAAAGTAAGAGAAACATACCAACCTTGTATACACAAAAAAAATCCTGGTCTGGTCACCAACGTCACCCTCAGCTGTCATGCGGTGAGTCAATACTCTATGCACATGGATAGCACCGTTTCTTTCTTTGCAGCGTCCATCAGTTCCTTGCAAAATAATCCAATAACGAAGAAGAACTTTATACACACCTTTTTACACTAAGAAGGCATCGTGTTGGGCAAAAGATTTTTCTCCTTCTTAAGTGTGCAAGCAAGGCGTCTGGCAAACACTGTACACTTCAGAGGTCGATGTGGGACAGGGTCACTACCGAGGAGCATCATCGTTCGCTCGTCGCTAGGCTGTCTGTGTCACGTTTTACAGCGTGCGTGACGTCATACCGAACAGGCCCCGCCTTCTTCCGTTTCTGTAATCGCTAGTTGAGAAAGCACACACTTGTTTCGGCAACACAGTTTTTAAGAGAGAGAGAGAGAGAGAGAGAGAGAGGAGGGAAGGAGGGTTAGTTCCGGAATGACTCCTCTTAAAGATGGTCTTTTTGCAACTTAAGATATTCTTGCGCAATCGACCGTTTCTTCGCAGTCTATGATGTGAAAACTGTTCTTCCCCCCTTCCTTTTAACCATTATTTATTGCGATATTATTTTGGCAATGGCCTTCCCCAGTTTGAGCATAACAGCGTGCATCAACTGCCATTACCAGGTGGAATGTTTGTTTTTCAACTCGTGCTTTAAATATGCTTTGTTGTATATCTGCAAATGGACAAAATAAAATTAAATTTGTATTATACTGGTATTTAAAATTATTATTGCCATTATAAAGTATCCGTTTCTGGTTTTTCAATTACTATTATTATTTTTTAGTGCTTATCTCAACCATAAAATGTTGAAGTTCGAAAGAAACTTGTTTGCATTGATCTTGAATATTTGTAAATTGAAACCTTGGGGAAATACATAACGAGGAAGGTTGTTCCAGAGAGTAGAAGTATTTGAGAGAGGAAATAGATGAAAGATTAATTTAATACATTTGAAATTTAACAGCGAATAGATGGTGGCTTGCTGACTCAGTTGTTCTGAGTTTAGAAAACAACGGCGAAATTTCGGATATCAATTCAAAAATCAAATTTCCATGGAAAGTTGGAAAAACAAAAATTATTAATTATTAAAATTTTAGTATACAGATTTACCTGTAATTGAAAAAAAAAATGTTGGATATATGAACTCAACTAGTCTTACTAGTTGGAACCTTCCATTTTCTCGTCCAATGATGCGTGCTGTCCAATATCAACTTGCCAGAAAGAGGTTTTGAGAAGTTCTTTGGGTGAATGATTAGTTGATCATTCACCTTTGAGAGAAAACTTTCAGGAAGTTTTTTTTTTCTCAAGGAATTAATTGGAATTATTTTAAAAAAATGTGTTCCTGTTGCAGTTTGGTTTGTGTCTGCAAATTGAGGTGTTTATCAGCTTTTTGCGTTTTTCGGGATGAAAAACACGATCTTCTTCAAAGATAAAATTTGAGAGAATTATATTTTCTATGAGCACACTTTGGATAGCTCTAGAATGAATATACGCCCAACTATTGTACACGTAATAGCTGGTGCTTGCTGAGAATTCACTGGTTACCTGAAATGACCAGTTGAGATATACAAATAAATTAGAATTAAATTTTGTTTTTGCAGATCATAACTATCTACACTTACGTTGAAAATATGATGGAACAATCACTGAAAAAAAAATGAAAGAGTTCAACAGATTTCTCTATAATTGTTGTCAAATGCTTGGTTTCTTCTAAATGAAGTTGTATACACTCTATATTGGAACTCCTCAGTCCTTGGGCAATAATGGTTAATTCCAGAGGTCACATGACATGTACCACAAGTAAGGAGAAAAACAATAGTTGGCTCAAGGTTGCTCATAATCTCTCTCTCTCTCTCTTTCACTCACTCAACCACTCACCCACTGACTCCACTGTGTGAGTAGGCCTGGTGAAAAACTACGAGTAAGGAAGAACCCAGTATATACACTTACTTGTTTATATACTGGGTTCTTCGCTTAGTGTGATTTTCCATTCTGCTTGCCTCTCTTCTAGTTTCTGAGCAGTACACACAAGATGCCAGCACAACTCATGGGGTTTTATCAATGATATACAGGAATTTTGCTAGCAGGATTAAGGAGGTGATTATCCCTTTGTATAAGGCTAATATCAGGCCACATCTGGAATACTGCATACAGGTCTGGAGGCCTCATTTTAGGAAGAATGGAGAGCTGCTGGAACGAGCAGAGAAGGGCAACGAGAATTGTGAGGGGGAACAAAGGGGCGCTCTTACCAAGAAAGACTCCAGTTCTGCAAATTGCAACACCTGGAGACTAGGCACCTGCGAGGTGATCTGATTGAGGTGTTTAAGGCTTTTAATGGATTGAACAAGCTCGCTGCTGGTGGGTTTCTTCCTCTTGCTCAATTCAAATTGAGGAGGAATGGTTGCAGAATAGATTTTCTGGAACAAACTTCCATCTGTTGTTGTGGAAGTTAATAGCTTAAATAAATTCAAGCTGGACAGGTGAAATGGGAAGTGTGTTTTTTTTTTTTTTTTGGCTGATGCTGTATAAGCTTGCTTTCTTTTAACTTATACAAAACTGTCTTCCAACAGTGGATGTCACTGCTTATCCTGGCGCAGAGAATGGAAGAATTTGACATTGCAGCAATGGCTGAGCAGGATGTGGCGCGATGAATCACGCTACAGAGTCCAAGCATCAAGTGGACGCACCCTTGGTATGGCATATGCCCAAAGAACTAACATTTAATCAAATTTTTCTCTTTTTTTCCATTCAGCATTTAATATCCTAATAATTTTGGAAGATAAGTGCATATTACGAAAATACAGTTTTAAGAGAGAGAGGAATATCAAGGTGATGGGTGAAGATCTAGGCTGTTACAAAGCTTATGTAAATAATGTAAATAAAGTGTGTAAATTCAGTGTGTGCTCTCTTTAAATTCGTGGTAAGTGTATTACGTTTTAGGACTTTGTCTTTGCACAAGCGGTTCGTTTAAAAATGAATGAGAAATGATAATAAAATTTCTGGGACAATTTCCATAAATGTACTGGGTGTGTGTGTGTTTGTACTATACTGTACAATAAAGATTTACCGTAGAGTACATCACGCGCGCACACACACACATACATACACGCACTCCAGAGCCTACTTTCTGTTCTTCATAATTACAGGATGTTAGAATGGTTAAAATAGAAATGTAGAAATAAAAAAGCCCCCTCTGAACCTGAGAACTGAACCTGATCCGTATCTTGAGCAATGAGGTGCCGCACCTTTCTTGAACAGGTGACCCAGTTCAAATTCCTGCTAGCAGCACCGGGTTTTTACACACCTAGTCAATCGTCTTCAGGATACAGTCCTACTTCTTCTGTGGGTACGGGTTTTCCCTCCCAAAAAAAGCAGATCGTTAAACTCGCATGAATAGTTTAACGACTTAGTTTCATTGAGTAACAAAGAACGAGAAGCAGTTTATGCACTGCTATGCGATAGTCGCAAATAACACCGTGGGTGGTGGGTCTGGGTCTTCCCTAGGAGTGAGTAAGTCTGTATTCATCCATCATGAATCAATGGTTGAGTTGTCAACGTAAAATGAATAATAAATAAATAAATTTTCTGTTTATACTCCGCGACGACCACACAGTCAGGGGAGATTACAAGATAGAGAGAATACAAGAAACAACACCGTATTTAACAGCCATGAGCTTGAACTCAAAGCACATATACTATGTTTCCTTGCGCCTATGGCAGCCATATTGATTTCAATAATACATTTGGAGGAATTATTCAATATATGATGCACACTTTCAGCATAGATTTTGTTCTATTTACAATTGTTAAAACCGCATCTTGTAGCCCATCTATGAAACTGTTCAATGTCATAAAAATATTCTCTTAAGACTGCAGAATGCGATTGGGCACACAAGTTATAATTTGCAAACACGTGGTTTTTTTCTCACCAAAAATACAAAAGAAATACCTCGTTCCTGCCTGGTATTTCTAAGAAATATTGCATTCGTGTGGAGCCCGGAATGTACAATAAATTACCCTTTCGCTTAAACAGCAAGTAACCTTGAACCAAATTGCTTAAAGAAATACAGAACCGGTTGCTAAATATAGCTAATATTGAAGATTTGATTCATGTCTGGGCAGTACATAAAGTGTTTATAGCAATCAATACCAACACAGGAGAAAGGGAGAAAAAAAAAGAAGCAAACATAAAATATAAAAGAATATAAAATGCAGATTATTAATCACTAACCGTGAAATGAAAGCATGGTTCTAATTGCTAGGCTTCCCTCTTGAGTTTTATTATATTTTTTTAATATACCAATAATTCAAAATGGCTGCCCTAACTTAAAATAGTTTACCTCAACTATCATAAATAAAAATGTCAAAAGCAGAACTAGTTCTCATTGTGGTTCACTTGTGGTATACTTTGCGTGGTATATTCTGTCTTTGTGGTAAACTTTTTTTATATTATCATTCTGAAAAGTAGCTTTGTGCGTGAGATAAATTTTAATTTTTTTGACAACAGAATGCAATCATTCCAGGGGGAGAAAATTTATACAAATTCCTACCCACATATTTATGACTTTGAGTAGATTCACAGAAGCAACGTGTGGAATTTTCTAACCCCACTGAGAAATAGCCAGCCCCTCCCTCAAAACACTCCACTGTTACAGTCACCTGCAAAATATTTCAAGAATGTCACGTTCCCAACACCTTCCGGCATAAAGTCCCAAAGAGAGGAGGACCCATCACGTGTCTCACAATACCGTTATTGAGTGGGCGCCCAGGGCGTCAACCACTCGCTGAATTATTGTGAATAGCTGTTAAGTCAATACTCTTAGACTGCTGAGGAACGCATTCAGCTGCTATAATTTTAAAGGGGGAATGTTTTAAAGGGGAAATGTTTTATAAACGTTAATTATACATTTATTTTAAAGTATAATATAAGCAAAAATTTATATTTATGTAGTATAATAGGAGTGAAAGTGGATATGTAATCTATATTACGTTGTATATGTCGCGGGATTGGCGACTCTTGACTTAAAATCAACAGCAGATAGTTAATTTCTATCTGCACGGTGTGAACGACGTCAGAATGATTCACTAGAGAAATTGCAGTTGTTGCTCGTGCAGCAAGAACATCTCCCTGCGTTAAGTCACCACCACCCGACTTACTAATGTGCCATTAGAGACATCTTCGGTATTTGCCAGCAGTACTTGATAAAGAGGGTCAGAAAGCAAATGTATTGATCAACGCCGCAAAAACATCCTCACCTCTTCGAAATTTCAAGGACGAAACGATCCTCAAGTTAGCCATGTCTGATAAAATACTTCACTGGAATTTCTCAGCAATGACTATGATCAAGATCGGTGGTCTGGTTGTAAACAAACCTGATGCTCCTTCCATTGTTGCTTCTGATTGATTGCGACCTTTTAAAAATGAGTCCCTGCCTCAGCGCAAGAATGGTGTAAAAGTTCGACAAGCCCATTTTTCAACCCCAAACGGTGAAGGTTCATAAACTTTTTAATTCGCATTTGGAATGAGTAAACTTGCGTTCCTTTTAACTGCACTTTAAGAACTAAACGGATTAAAATTCTTAATGTCTGGGAACTTTTTAGGACGCTTCATTCCTCATGGAATGAAACAAAAAGATCATGGAATGGAGTATTTTGAGTAAAATCAGTTTAACTAATAAAACATTCTAATATTTTAAGATTAGACACTTTTTTTCATTGATTTTTAGTTTAGTGAAAACTATGTCGATAGGAAGTCATTCTTTCTTGAAAAAAAAAAGAAGCTTAGTTCAGTGAGCTGATTTTAAATCCCAATGCAGACTGCCTGGATTCCTGTAAAAATTCTTGTTCCCGTTTAAGAGTGACCGACATAATGAACAGAAACTTCCCTTCCGTCAACTGGAAAACTACTTGATGGATGGGGAAATCTGTTCGGGGTCACGTCATTCAGGTCATTTAACTTTGAAACTTAGCCAATCGAGACAAGGTCAGCTGACAGAAGTTTTATTCTCTGCATTTATGAAGGGTTGCAAATACAGCTCTCTCTCTCTCTTGTACACGTTGCGCCGTTCCATATTTAAACGAAATAGGTTCCTCGAGTTTGTTCTACCAGGGCTGCATACCCCTGATGCACACGTTTAATATCATACGTTAATAAAAACTTCTCATTCTCTTTCTTCTTGTTTTTTTTTTTTTTTTTTGTCTTGTGATTAACTGAAAGGAAAAGGAAAGAATTCCATATATACTAAATGGGACCAGTCCCGCTTCATCTGCTCACTGTGGGTAGCAGAATTGGTATAATCACCGTCCTTCCCACACCAGGCGGAAAAAAACCCTAGTTCGAATCCTGTCAATGACGCGCGGAATTGTTATGGGCCTTTTTTTTTTTACAACGTGGCTGAGTTAGTCAGTCTCAGACGAAGGTAATATGCTTTTTTTTTTAATCTGAAACTCAGGTTTTTCGTCTAGCAAATAACAAATCGACCGCAGAACACACAGAGACATATTATTATATATACTGCCCTACCATTAATATCCGGACACCTGCTTTTAGACAAAAAAAGAGCTTTATTGTGTCATTTAATATTTTGTGCTGAAATCGTTTGCTTTTATGATGGCCTTCAATCTTCGCGGCACACTCTCAACCAGCTTTTTATAAATGTCAGGTGATATGTTCCTCCACTCGGCCTTTAACGCAGCCACCAGTTCGGCCTTGTTCTTTGGGCGATCTCGACGTGCACGTACCCGACGATCCAGTACATCCCAAAGATGCTCGATAGGGTTCAGATCAGCACTCTAGGCTGCCCAATCCAACTTTTCCACACCCCTGTCCTCAAACCACTCTGTTACGACCCGAACAGTATAGCATGGCGCATTGTCTTTCTGATACAGGTATGGGCCTTCCCCGAAGTGTTTCCATAATGTTGGAAGTGCATAATTGTCCAGGGTGTCCTGGTATTGCACAACATTCCTGGTTTTGTCGATAACGACTAATGAGCCTCGACTCGTCTGTCCATAGGACTGTTCTCCACTGCTCTACAGACTAGGATTCGCGCTCCTTACACCATGTTAATCGGCGTCTAGCATTTGTTGAAGGAATCAATTCTGTTGAACGTGTCATCTTGCATGCCCACTTTTGAAATTGTCTGTTCGAAGCCCAATGTGCATATTTATAGCAGGTTCTGTAACGTGTTGCATGCAAATGGACCTGTTTCCCCATCCATGGAGGGGTGTCCGGATATTAATGGTAGAGCAGTGTCACGCGCAATATGGCCTAAGTCGCTGATGCGCCTAAAACCCTACAACAACCACCCGCTCCATCCAAACACCTCCCATTGGGCTTAATGATCTCGTCCCTATACCACTTATCAGTCAAAGCGCCTACCTCAAAGACATGGAGAACATTTCGATCGTTCATCATGAATTCCACAAATCATAGATCACAGCTTTTCAAAGTGGGTGTTGCAACACCTTGAGGTGTCCCGTTATGTCCATTAATATAGTTTACAATATTAGGGCTAAATAAATTATCACTTGTGTCCTAAAGTAAGTTACAAAAATTAAAACTAAGGTACCAAAACAGTCTGCCGCCCTAATGCATCCAAACGTGTACATTGTATTCTGCAGAGAGATCAAACCTCATCAGATGCGCTCTGAACCGCACTGGATAAAACATGTGTTGGGAGAAAGGAATACTGTTTAGTGCTCACTTTTATGGAACGCCTGATTTGGAAATTCCTTATCTTAAAATTGTATTCTAACGTCGTTTTGGAATTTATCCAGTTAAATTACTCCAGGGGGTCAAATTTTTTATAAAGATTTATGCAATTAAGTTTTAAAAATAAAACGAAAATAATTCTTTCATTTGACTCCTACATTTTCCTCTTTTGTTTTTTCCCCCTTTATTACTCAATAATGGAGTTCCTAATTAGTCTTTCCACTGTTGCTCAACTTTCAAAGTCGACTAAGGGCAGACGTCGAATGGCCTTAATTTTACGGCAGTCAATCGTTTACATATTCAATTTTCTGCAGATGCTAATTCAAGTCAACTGATAAATAGAGTGATATGGCAGCTGAACTCTTTCCCGGAAATTGAATAAATAATCAACAGCGATCATTCCAACCATTTATTTACACTTAGTGACCACTTTATTAGATGCACCTACATTTCGCGTGGCATGGACTAAAAGAGATGTTTAAAGCTTTCCACAGGGATATTGGTGCATGTTGACTTAATTGTTTAGCTCGTTCTACCTCAATCTACAGGTCCGCAGTTAAACTGAGATTTGGTGGCAGTGAATTCAGCTTGATGCAGGAGGGCAGCGCAATATGCTGAATTCACTCTTATGTCCCTGAAACCAGTTTTGTACAATTTTGGCCTTATGATATGACGCATTTTACAGTTGGAAGAACTCATTCACAAATGGATCTACTGCAGACATGAAGGGATGCGCCTAGTCGGAAAAAATTGCCATATACCTCTGAAATCTTCAAATTTTGTACACTGGAATCAAGGGGCCGTATGTGCACCACGAAAGCACTCCCTTCCCCACCCACCACCACCGGCCTGATTGCTGACACCTAGCAGGATGAGTCCATGGACTCATGCTGTTTTCTCCATATTCTGGTCCTTTCATCAGAACGAAATTGTAAAAGAACTGGGATCCGTTAGAGCAGGCAACGTATTTATAAACCGCTAATGTTCCTCAGTCCATTGTAACCCTACCATCTTGTCCTTTTTTTTTTTTTTTTTTTCTGACAAGAGTGGATCCAGGTTCGGTCGTTGGCTGCAATACCCCATCCACTACAGGGTACGCGACTTGTGCATTCTAAAATGCTTCTTTGGTTACCACTGTTGTAGCGGGCTGTTATGTGACTGACTCCTTTATCCTTTATCTACCATTGGTTGCACGTCATTTGATTATTGCACCAATCTTTATACACCGGAATCCCAATAGTACGTGAAAACTCCAGTAGGTTGCAGTTTTTAGGATGTACTGCTCATACCATTGCGTTTGGCACCGATGCATGCCATTTTCTATACCGTGAACCATTTTCAACCCAATTATAATTTTACTGCTTTAGTGGAAAAATTTTAATTGTATGTTTAAGAATTTTCAGACTTTTTTCGGAATATCACGCAACCAATTATTAATACAGTACATGTTTTATATCAATTTGGACTTTCTGCAGGATGGTTTCAATCTTAACAAAGATTTTTCAAGTATCATATCCTCCAACAGGATTCATATTAAATTAGAATTTTCCTTTGGAATGTCAGCTGGATTTTGGGCAGTAAAAGCTGAAAGGAAGCTAAAAGTTGTTGCATCTTTCTACAACTCTAGATGGCTAAATGTAAGAAACAGATTACGCATGCTATTTTGTTATTTAAATTATATGGTATCTTCCGGTTATTGTTACCAGTTATCTACTCGCTAGATACTATATGCGATTATAAACTAATTCCAAAATACGTGTTATACATCTTGGTGTATTTTAATTCACTTCTAAAAGAGGAAGAGTTCCGTTTTAATAAAGCCATCTACCATTCGTTGTTTTAATATATGGTAGTGTCAGTTAGTTGCAATTAAATACCCTTTTCTTTCAATTTTGTTGTTTTTTCGATACAGTTTTAACTCTTGGCTAATGAACTCGTCCTCCCTGACACAGCAACTTTTAATAAATATGCTTGTTCACTCAGTAGCACAGTTGGTAACAAGTGTTATAGACAGCTACAGCCGCATGCATGTGCATGTTAATAGTTACTATAGTGGTGCTTCACTCAGAGATAATTATTAAATAAAGGAACGTACTGGACCTATTCCAGGGATACATTCAATGTACATAGAAAAGCAACACCACAAAACATTTTGATGCATTTAGATCCTGATAGTAACTCAGACATCCTGATAGGAGAGGTGTCCGGATGCTCTTAGTAGGGTAGTGTGCATCTTCTTTTGTTGTAGGAACCACAGAAAATCGACCTCAAAACCTATATGTGTTCTGAGGTCGATTTTCTGGTTGCTGGACGAAAAACCCGAGTTTCCGGGTGAGAAAACCATGCTATCCTCGCTTGAGACCAATTAACTCGGCCACGTTATGAAAAAGGCACATAAAAATTCCTCACGTCATCTAGAGACTCGAACTCAGGTCTCCACTGGGGAGGACTAACTAAAATGCGTTCTTTGGTCGATTTGTCTGCTTTTCTGGACGAAAAACCCCACTTTGTTCGAGGAGGAGGAAAACCTTGCTATCTACGCTTGAGATCAACTAACTCAGCCAAGGAGTGAAAAAGTCCCATGAAAGTTCCTAGCATCATCGACGGGATTCGAACCCGGGCCTTTTCCACCCACTGGGGAGGACGACGATTCTACCAACTGTGCTACCAAAGTCTAGTCAAGAATCTTTCTTCACAGATAAAGACGACATTTTTTTATTGTCTGCACTATATTAAAATGGTACAGCTGCTTTAAGTCCATATTTGCATGCCTTCATAACTGACTCAGTTGTTAAATTCAGCATATCATGCACAATTAAGCATCCCTTGATTTTCCGGATTTCATTTATCATCCACTTCCTGTGGACTTTCTTTTTATTTTATAATGCATTATTCAACATATTTTTAATCACGTTTTCTTGAGTTGTATTTTGATTTTTCTTTTAATTTGATTTCATGTTTTTCGTTATAACTGTGAATTTTAATCAAGCAATTTTGTTTTTTGTTGCCGTTGTAGTTCCTTTTTCCTTTCTTTCGGTAACTCCTGCAACTCAGAATACAATTAAGCATAATTGTTTTGCATTTGACATTTTTTCGTGTTTTTATCCAGCTGGTGTGTTTGACAGGAGTGTTTTTTAAACCGCTTTCTTAAATTCTTTTTTTTCTTTTTTTTTTGGTCAAGTGAAAGATTCTATTTAGCTATTATTATTCTATAGCCACGCATAAATAAAAAAAAAAAAAGAAAGAAAATTGAATGAAACACTATCGAGTAAAAAAAAAATGGGTTAATATGCCATTAACTAGGAAGGAATTTACTCGCGCCATCTTGCAAAAACTCAGTTAATATAACCAAAGTTTTTTCCTTTATTTGGAGTCAATTTTCGATCTACATTTTGTTTTAAACTAATCGACACGTTTTAGAATTCTTAAATATAATTTATCACACGATAATTAGCATATAAATAGCCTATGCAGTACTCTATTACGGTCACAACAGAGAATTAAAAGCAATTGGAAAACATAAAGAAAAAACGTTATATTTATATGTATTTTTTTTTACGTCTGTCCACTCAGCAATATAACAAATTACCTTATCACGTGACGCTGTGTGTCGCGTTTCGCTGTACTTCTCCGATGTCGTAGAAAGCGTACAAAGCATGCCTTGAGCAAGAGTCTGCCATTAGCTATGGTTGAAACCTTCGTGACAGTAAAAGTTTCCCCCAAGTTAAAAAGACGACAGAAGCGCCCTCACTGCATTGCGATTCACAGAAATGGAAAATAAATATCGATTATCCACGCGTGTATTTCCTTCTGTGCGTGTCATGCCTTTCATCAAAATTTCTGTCACGGATGCTATAATGCACCATCAAATATGTATTGCAACATTTAGAATTCCACTGCGTGAAAATTCCACTGCAAAAAAATTCAACTTAAATTCAATAATGAAACGTGCCGGGCAATTTTTATTTCTGTAAATATTTATTCAAATCGATGTATTCTTCTTGAGATTTAGTTTACGAAAACCTCTATGTGTGAGGCAAGGGTGTGGGTTGTAGATTTGGGAGTTGCTGTGGTTCTCTCGAGTTTTCTGGAGTAAAAACCCTGGCACCCTTGCCTGAGACCGACTAAGTCAGCCACTTTGTGAAAAAGGTCTATAAAAATACCTCCCGACATCGAAGGGACTCAAACTTAGGTCTTTTTCCACGCGGTGTGGGGAAGATGGTGATCTTATCAACTGTGCTACTCAAGAGGGCTGGATTGGAGAGATAGAAGACTCTTGACATTAGACACTTGAATTTTAGTAGAATAGAAAAAGTTGGTTCTGTGAGTTTTGGACAGTGAATGAATGCTAACTACCTGCACCACGTGTTTGGACTAGTTTGAAAGAGATTGGGAAATTAGAGATGCCAGTTCAGAAGAACAGTGCCTATAGAAGTATCTATAGAAAACGTATATGGCAAAAACTGAAGGTCTATGAGGTAGAAAGGGGAGCGACTTAGTAAGAGACGGGTAATTAATTAACATGACTGAACTCTTGTGAATAAAGGCTAGAACTTAAAACAGGTTTGGAGACCTTGCATATTGCTGATAGGGAGCTAAATGAATCAGCGTCCAATGTTTCTGTATATTTTCTATTGTGTAGATTAGAGTTTCTCAAACTGTGTAATTAATAATTAAAAAAATAATAAATAAATAAAATAAAATGAATAATGTGGTCGATGAAAACGAACACAATATTGTCACACTTCAAAGTGAGGATGAACAATCGCAGCCTTTTGTTCCCCAAAAATCCGAAGTGAAAAAACAGAGACCAACTAATAAAAGACCAAAACGAAAGTATGATGACAGTTATTTGAATTTCGGCTTTTCATTTGTTGGAAATAAAGATGCTCCTGATGCACAGTGCGTCGTATATAATAAAATATTAGCAACAGTTCTTTGGTTCTCACTAAACTTGTATTTCGTAAGTGTTCCGTGAATATGTTGAGAGATTTTCAATTTCAATAAAAAAAATCGTACGGAAGCAATTTTTTCATGTGAAACGAGCATATAATGTTATGGTTCTGCACAGGATTTGGCTGGAACCGCTGGCGTTTGCCTCTATTAGAATTCCGTGCTATTGAAATATGAAATGAAACCAATTTTTCATTTTCAAAATTTGCATAACAAGTCTTACGAATTAAGCCCCCCTTTAGCCTTCAGAACAGTCTGGATTCAATTGTGCGTAAACTCAATGAGGTGGCGAAAACTTGCCACGGGCATGCTAGTCCATGGTGACTCAGTTGCATCTCACAGTCGTTAAAAATGGAGGGTTGTGGATCGCTACTCCAAACAGCTCGTTTCACCACGTCCCGCAGGTGCCTAATTGGATTGCGATCTAATGACCGGGAAAGCTGCCACCCACAGTAGGGTGAAATCACTCTGATATTCCTGGAACCAAGGACAGGAGAGTGAATGAAATATTAATCTCCTCCACAACGAGGTGTGCTTCGGTTCCTTCCGCATTCCTGCTAATACAGAAAGTTTTCCTAATACCAATAATCTCAAGAGACTATTGGTGTTCCAGAGTTCTCAAGTCGGTTGTTCGGAATGCGTTTTTGCGTAGAAAATATGTGATAAATTATTATTAGGATCCTAGGGCAGCTGGCCAAAAGCCTATTTGATTCATGCTGCAGCGAAAATACTATAAAACAAGTCATAGTGCAATTAAACTGCTATTAATTTGCGTCGAAAAATATTGGAAACCAAACTAGTATAGTTTTGCACATTTCAACTCCGAGGTACGAAGTTCCAGGAACCCTGAGAAAGTTTGTTAAACGGTCATTGGATTGCCATTAATAAGCCATAATTAGCGAGTTTTTCTCAGCACATCGATTCTTACGTGAAGCAGGCTGACACTACCATATCTGTAAGCAACTTTGATAAAGCAACTTCAATCGATAGCTTCACAATCAACATGACAGGAACACCCAGATGGTTACATAAACAAGTTAGTTAATGTACGCAGTGCGTTACACTTCAGGCACTTTAGCAAATAACAATAATTCATGATTTATAACAAAAAAATGAACAAAAAGCAACGACATTTATGCGCTAACCGAATACATTTCTGTGCATCCGCCATATTGCCCATTCATTCCAAATCAGCGCAACCAAATTCCAAATTTCAAATTTCTATTGGTCCGATTTTAATCAAATTTGGGATGGCTCAACAAATCATTCTAAAAGAGCCAAATATAAAATTTAATGAAAATCCATCTATTGAGAGCCCAGTTATTGCATAAATATATGACCATCAGCAAGTAATAACTTGTAATAATAATTGTCATAATCGAATGAATCACTGGAACCATAGGAGTGTAATCGAATCGATGGATTTGCTATAATCAAAATAATCGATCATAACTTCTCAATTATGCCCATCTCTAGTAAAAACACTGCTTTTATGAGTTGCGTGCAAAGTCTCTTAAGTTTGATAAACATTATTGAACTACAGAGCCACATGGCCAGCATCCATTTTTGAAATTTATAGAGCTGCACAAACTGTCGAAAACATTTTTAAGAAATTCTGAGATCCATACCAGATGTGTTAAGTATTTTAAAAGAATTTTCAGATCTGGAGCATTTTTGAAGGAATTTTCGAAACTGCAAAAGCTATCAGAAAAGTTCTTGAAGTAATTTTTAAACTGCACATTTTGTGTCTAGTATTTAAACAAATTAGAAAGTTTACAGTTATTAATGAAAGGCAGTGTTTTCTGGTACAAAATTACGGTAAGATATTTTAAAGACGCTATGGAATTGCGAGTACGATAAATATTTCCAGCATGAATTGCGAAAATAATTTCAACCGTCCTTCCAGCCTTCATGGTAGATTGTTAAAGTAATCAAATTTTACAAAATAAATGCCAATTTTAATTCACGAGATCGTTTGAAACTTTACATTTCTTTTTGGCATCGCCCTTTGGATGACACATTTCATGGATTTTCTAAAACAGACTTCTAAATTGATATTTCCCTTGAAATTCTATACCACATACTTATCTAGAAGTATTCCCTCCAAGGCTTTGTGATATAGAGCATAAAGCGCTGTTCAGGCACAGTCACGCTCCACCCACTACTAAATCAAGCCAGAAATTATATCAAGCTGATTAAGAAACCAAGCTAATCTCAAGTAGAGGATTAACACGCGAGAAAAACAACAACAAAAGAAGCATGATAGCTTTTCTACTTGATCTTTCAAGCATATTCCACTGTTCTGCATTATTATTATCAAAGATTATTAAATTCGTAGACGGGTTTATTGTATGACCTGGGCCTACACTTGCTTCTTCACCTACTGAGAGTGCATGCTATTGTAATTGTGTTATTTATCCAAATAGATGAGGCAAATTAAAGCCTTTCGGGTTAAATTTTTAGGGTTGACGTAGCAGAGTGGTCAGGGGCGAGATTTCAACAGCACATGGACCGTGGTTCCAGTTCATGAATGCTAAATATGATTATATTCATGATTTTTTGTAAACTCCTCTGACCTGGTGGTGGTGGTGGTGGTACCGGTGTATAAACAAAAATATTATATTAGATACAAGTATCAAATTTTGTTATAACACTAAATAGAAATTAAACAAATCTAATTATACAAAGTTCTCCACGACAATATAGTGGTTTCGGTACTTATCATTCGTTTGGAAAGATATTAGATCGCGTGGAGGAAATTTCTAAACATCTCTTAACAAACCAGTGCAGGTGCTCTCTTTGAGGCCTAGGTGTATGATTAGTTTTGAGGGCGGGCGCTATCTGTTGTTATAATGAGAATTTTTGGTAGAGGGACATCTCTTGTTTGGGCCCAGGTGCTTCCCATCCAGTGAGTCCCCTTCTGCAGTGACAGGACTGTAGTGTAAGCAGTCTGGAAGGAAACAACTTATCTGCAAGGAAAGAGTGGTGAATTGAAATGACGAACGATTGAAATCGTTTGTCATTTCAATTCACCACGACACCTCAATTAAAAGAAGTCTTTACAAGCATGTAAAAAATCCAAGGTACTGCTAGACATTGACAAATTCAAGGTACTGCATATTGGTAGTAGTAATGCCACGTTCATACCAAGTGTATGGTACTACACTTAGTGTAGTGGAAAATCACAAAGACCTGGGGATTAACTGTGCAGTCAGATATGAAGTAAGTTCTGTGAGCAGTGCTGACAGGCTGCCAGGACAGCTCAATGGATTTTGTCAGTAATATACAAGAACTTTGCTAATCAGGATAAGGAGGTGATTATCCTTTTGCACAAGGCAATGGTTAGGCTGCACCTTGAGTACTGTAACCGTGCAGAGGAGGGCAACAAGATTGGTGAAGGGAACGAAAGAGTGCTGTTATCAAGAAAGGCTTCAATTCTGTAAATTGCAACGTCAGGAGACTAAACACATGCGAGGTGATCTGATTGAGATGTATAAGGCTTTTATTGGATTGAGCAAGCTCAATGCTGATGGAATCCTTCTTTCTGCTCAGATTACACACAATGAGGGGTCATAAATTCAAAATGAAGGAGGTTGTAGGATTTTTGTGCGAAACTTTGGCTTCAGCTAGTGGGTGGTTGGTTGTTGGAACAAACTTCCTTCTGTTGTGAAAGTGGACAGTTGTAATAAATTCAAGGAAGAACTAGAACAAATTATGGGAGCGGATGGACAGGTGATGTTGTAATTTTTTTATTATTTTTTTTTTATTGGCTGCTGTTTTATAACCTTGCTTCCTTGCATCATTTGCCACTACTAATACTTCTCTGGCTGCATGATTACCAATGCGAGCACAAAAGAATCATGATTTACAACGCTTAATCATTTTTAATTATTTCGATTTATGACACCATACATAAAGTTTTGTATAAAGTCTACTATTATACACTGAGCGATCACTGAATTATGAACACCCCTATGAAAACTGAATGCGACCTGTTGACCACGTGAGGTACGAGAGTGCGGAATTAATCGACCTAAGTAGCATAGATAAGGTGTCAGTGGTTCAGTAGGCAGTAAAATTCCGAGCGTGATGGGTAAAGGGAAGGATTTATCGGACTTTGATAAAGGACAGATTGTGGGTGCTCGACGAGCTGGTGCCTCGATTTCCCAAACGGCTGAACTGGTGGGGTGTTCGAGAGCCGCCGTAGTTAAAGTGTACCAGGACTGGCGTCCAAATGGTCAAACAACGACTCGACGCAAAACTGCAAAGGTCAGCGAAAGGTTGATGTTAGAGGTGAGCACCGGGTTCGACAACTAGTACAGGTGAACAGGAGCAGTACTGTTGAAGAGTTGACTACCCAATACAACATGGGCCAACCCGGAACAATATCTGGCATGTCCATGCGTCGCAAGTATGGGCTATACCAGCAGACGACCCCTATGGCATCCTCTCCTAACCAAGGTTCATGGACGTAAAAGACTCGCTTGGTGCAAAGAGCATGCAAGTTGGACGTTAGAAGACTGGAAGAAGGTGTGCTGCTCGGATGAGTCACGTTATTTACTCCACACCGTGGATGGTCATGTACGGATTTGGCGTCAACAACATAAGGCCCTTGATCCATCATGCATGTTATCAAAAGTGCAGGCCGGTAGAGGGGGTTGTATGGTGTGTAGCATGTTTCACTGGCAGGAACTTGTACCCCTGGTATACGTGAAACAACTTATTAGTGGTCTCGCTGACTGTGTACAGTGCTTGCTGACTGTGTACACCCCACCTTAGTGTCTTCCAAGATGACAATGCGGCGAGCCATCGGACACTTGTTGTGCAGGAATGGTTTGAGGAACACAGTTCTTCCAGCATATCGATTGGCCTCCAAACTCCCCTAATATCAATCCCATAGAGCACTTGTGGGACACTATGGAAAGGCATATCAGGAATCTGTTATACCAACACCTCCATACTTGCATTGCTGACCGCATTACATTACACAGCTTGGCTGGTCATACCTCCCGAACGCTTCCGACATCTTGTTGAATCAATGCCACGCCGGATAGCTGCTGTACTGGAGACAAAAGGAGAACCTACGAAGTATTAGGTAGGTGGTCATAATTCAGTGATCACTTAGTGTATTTTCCTTTGCGATTTCACTCTTCGTTGTTACGAGTAAAGAATGCCCAGTAGTTGTAAAGTGTTATGATTGAATCAGAACTTATTTTATAAATGCAATTTAAAATAATAAACCTTTTATAAATTTGTTTTTTGTCTTTTTCAAAAATATCTTTTATCTTGATATCCCACATGATTTCTGATTAGTTTTAATCTTTAATTTAATGTTAATTTAATTATTTTGGACCGCATTCTGTTTTTGCATGCACAACCATCTGTTTTCGTATAGCAGAAAGATTTTTAACTCTCTCTCTCTTTGTTTTTATTTTGCACGTCTCGCACGAACTGTGATCGATATTCTTCTTCGAGTTTTCCTGTTTCGTTCTTTATTTCTTCGCTCTTCCCACTCTTAATGGAAGACTGTCGTACCACAGAAGATACATTGTATTACCATTGAGAGACTTCCATTTGTCAAGAAAGAAATTATGTCGTAGACCCAAAAAAATCAAATACACTGACATTAAGATTCAGCAATCTTGTCGTAGGTGAAGTACAATGAAACTGGTATAACTTGTCACAGGGGTATGAATCATCGCAGTCATTTATCTCAGAATACGAATAAAAGACGGATAAAGCAACCCTAACCCGATAACCTTCCAGAGCTAAATTGCCTAACGAACTGCGGAAATGGCGTACAGCTACGTGAGGTTTTCTATGAAACCTCTGGAGACCTTTGCAGCATCGCCGTCAGAAAAAGAGAAGATTGAAAGGCGAAATGCAGGTGACCTCTGTATCCAAGGACAGCGAGGCAAGAGTTTTATAAAGAACTATGCCCATTTCTATGAATCATGGAAAGGGAAGGAAAATTTATGTTTTGCCTTTCTTTTAGAATATATTCGATTGAGTTGAATTCATAGTACAAGTTGCTTCGTGGACAACTTTGTTCATTGTTGTGATACTTTATATCAGTGTTTCCCAACCTTTTTCAAGTTCTGACCCCCTTTTATAATAGCCAAGTAACCTGCGACCCCTGCCACATTTGCATAAAAAGGCATTTAATAGGGTAAAGAAAATATTTCAGAATATAATTCTAACCTAATATTTAATGCGATGGTTGTACTTGCATCTGGGCAACCAGCTTCAAAATTCGCGGCTGAGTGTTTGTTAAAGACAAGCTCATGTCATCCTCAACATTCAGTCTGTTTCTTGCCTTTGTTTTGATATGAAGAAGCGTTGAAAATCCACTCTCGCAGAGATATGTAGAGGCAAATGGAAGTAAAACTCGAAAGGCAAGCGTGGTGACATTTGGATATGACTGATACATAGCACATCAGAACTGAGTCAGCAATTTTTCATAAAACAAATTACGTGCCGAGGAATCGTTCCGCAGATCCAAGAATTCATTGTGTACTTCATCGGGAATGCTGGCTACATTCAGGGAAGCAGAGAATGGGTTTCGCACCAGTGCAGCTTCTTCTTCTGTAAGCTCAAGGAAGTACCGCTGAAATTCCTTTTCAAGGGATTCAAGGTGCCCAGTAATCTCCTCCTTCAGATTCTCATCTAGTTCACCTTCGGATTCCTCTACCACACTGCAGAGTTTTTCGAACATGGCAATGTTTCCAAGATTTACTTTCCGACGCCAGTTTTGCAGCTTGGATACAAATGCCTGAAGATTGTCTTGAAATTGGGTAATGTGTGTTTCCTTTCCCTGAAGTTTCAGGTTCAGCTTATTTAGCTTGCCAAAAATGTCTGCTGAGTAAGCAACTCTTTTCTTTCAAGCTTCATCATTAAAGTAAGACACAAGGTCATGTTTTCCTTGCACTTCCAGGAACAACTTGATTTCATCTTTCAACTCAAAGACACGATTGACAACATTTCCTTTCGATAACCAGCGTACAGCAGTGTAGAAAAGAAGAACCTCGTGATCGCAATTCATGTCTTTACAAAGTTCTTTTTAAACAGACGGGTGTTGAGGGCTCCAGATTTGATGTAATTCACAATTTTGATCAGAGAATCAAGCAGAGGAGCTGGAAGAGTCTTACTGGCAAGAGCATATTGGTGAATCATGCAGTGAATGCTCTTTGCTTGGAGAGCAAGTTCTTTCACTTTTGTCTGAAAGCCTGACTTTGACCTTAGCATAGCTGGTGCTCCATCTGTACAAACCCCACAGATGTTTTTTCACTGTAGTCCTCCAGTTTCATTTTGAAAAACGCTCATAAAATTTCCTCACATCATTGACGGGTTTCGAACTCGGGGGTCTTTTCCACCCTGTAGGGAGGACGGTAATTATATCAACTGTGCTGCCCATGAGGGCTATATTTTGTTGTCTTTAGATAGCGAACATTTGGAGAATAAATAAAAAAAAGACATCTAGTTAAAAAAAATAACTTTTTTTAATAGTATGACTCTCCCACGTGCTTAAATGGCATCAGTAACTCTTAGGGTGACATTTTTTTTACAGTTTTTTGGTATCTGGAGGGTGGAATTTTCTCAAAACCGTACTGAAGATGTTTAGGAGAATTTAAATCAGAGCTTAAGGGCTCGCATTGTCTCATTTTCTATATTCCATTCCAACTACTGTTGTACTGGTTGTACTTTGTGATATGAAGCACTGTCATGGTGCTACAAATCTCTCGAATACCCATTTACAAAGAATTTACACAACGTAAGTATGGCAGAAATTGTTCAGAATGTCACAAGAGACACAGAATCCGTGACTTCATTGATAACAAGCAGCAAATCAAGTCCAAAGCACATAAAAGAAGCCCATACCATCACTACTACAACCGAACTTCATTGTGTTCGGTAGTAGGACTTCAGAACTGTAAAGTATGATTGATCTCTGAACATCGTGTGTTCCCACTGCTGTAATGTTCAATGATGTACCTTCACCAGAATATGCACTGATGTGTACATGTTGGAAGACAGCTTCAGCTTACGAGCAATAGTAGCTGCTCAACTGTGGTGACTCATTCCATGATGTGTAGGACCAATGATCAGCAAAATTCTGTTTTTCTGTTGGTTGTTGGTCCTACGCTTACCCACTTCTGTCAACTTTCAAAATTGCCCGGTTTTTATTTCAGGATACCTCGCGTTTTCCGTCCAGCAAACAATAAAATGACTGAAGAATACATGCAGGTACAGACACATTATAATGACACCTCATAGCTTTAGGTGCTTTGGCGCTTATTACACACATAATCTGTCTGTTATATGGCGAATGGGCATCCCCTCTATGCGGCATGCTCTAGTGAAGGGATGTACCGTAAGTCCTTTTCTGTTCCATGTATGTATCATTTAGTATGTATGATTTTAATCTTGTGTCTTTAACCACATTTGATATCCACTTGTCATGCAATCTTTGGTATTAACCATTATTTTCTGGGCGTATAGTGTCCAATACATGTCAGAGATAGCGCAGTTCTTGTCTTTGATTTCCGTTATCTTCAAAATCTTTCTAAATTACAAAATTTAAACAGTTTTATGAATTTACTATTCTTGTGGCTAAAAAGGGTTGGTAAATTCACAACGAGTTTCCCTGATATTGCACTACTTCGATCATTCAGATTGAGAAGGAGGCTGTCCCATATTGGAATATCCAATTCTTCGACATTCTGTACACTGAGTTTCATTTGTTTTATCAAAATCCTCTTGTGTAGGAATGGACTGGTCTTAACGCTGGTGAAGGCCCAATGTTTGAAACGACTGATATAAGATAGTATTTTGCACACGCTTTTGAGTGTTTTCGAGGAAGAATGGGCGACTGATCTCTGTCGAGATCCTTCCGACTTCGAAAAATGAATTAGCCTCCTATTATCATGCTGTCATATTAAAGTTAACCGAGAACAACCTCATCAGCGATGTGTATTATGTCCATAAATTGCGTGTGTCCTGTGACCGGTTCCCTTGTTTTTCTGGAGCGAAAATCCGAGTTTCCAGAAAAAATACACGTGCTATTCTCATCTGAGAAAGATCATGAGTAGCACAGGCAATATAATCACTGTCCTCCCCACATCGGATAGAAATGACCCCAGTTCGAATCCGTCAATGACGAGAAGAATTTTTACGGGCCTTTTTCATAACGTAGCTGAGTTGTCTGTGGTTGATTTACTGTTTGCTGCACGAAAAACCCGAGGTTTGGGGAGAAAAATCCATGCTACTTTCGCCTGAAATCGATTTACTCAACTCAACTAAACTGTGAAAAAAAAAATAATAATTCATAAAAATTTCTCACGTCATTGAAGGGATCGGAACCTGGGCCTGCCCCTACACAGCTGTGCTTAAATGCACCGTGCTATCCGTCAGTGCCCACCAAGAGATATCAACAGAATTACCCTCTTTGGTATTCGCTCATCCTTATGCACCAATTATCGTGGTCACTCGGTTTGTACGTTTGAACGTTGTATCCACCCTCAATCATCTGTTTTTACACAAGATCGGCTACTTTGGAAGGCTCAAAAAGTTTGCTGTCGTATTCAAACTGTATTCAATCATTTTAAACACAATTGAATAAAGTTTAAAATTACTTGGGTGACAAAAGCATCCATTTTAAGGTCATTTCTCTAGTGGATGTGGCAATCGAAATATTTACCCGGATGTACAATATAATTATAAACAAACGCATGGACCGTAACATGGGAAAACATAAAACGCTTCAGGCAATGACATTCCTGTTTATTGTAGTCACAAAATGGACGTAGCACATCTAATTGCAAAAAGGAAATGACATTCTGAAAACGCATATGAATTAAATTACATTCTATCATACGAGTATGATGGAATGTCGCCAGGCAAGGAAGAGTTTTTCTTTTTCGGAATCGGAACAGTGTAAGCGGACAGAAGGGAATCTGGGAGAGAGTCATTCCACAAGAAAATATGGAAAAAGCAAACTACGAAGCAAACGAGCTGGAATACCATCGGGACCAGTGCTAGTAGAGAATGGTCGGTAAAGCAGCTTGGAGTTCAGTTGGAAAGATCGGCCGATAGATGGAGACAATCAATAGATTCTGCATCAAAAGATGACTGAGAACTAAAAAAATCATTACTGAGATCAAGAAACTGAGCATTTTAAGAATTAAAGAAGCTTTTCTAGCAACCTGTATAGCCGGAAAAATAGAGTTGAAACAGAATCAACCAAAGAAGCAGATGGAAAATATCACAACTGCAATCGATTGGAGGGTGAGGAAAAAGACCAAGTGAAAATGATCCCTTGATCGAGGAAGGAAGACCAGGCGTTGGAGAAAGGAACGAGGGAACTGACGAGCCCAGAAACAGAGGGAGGAGAGGCGGAAGAAGAGGGACAAGCAGTGCCCAACCACAATGGTTGACTGGAAGGCTGATTCAAGAGGGACGAATAGGACTTTATTTTCTTGATGGCTTCAACAATGCAGTGTGGAAAGCCTGCTGGAAAAGGTGATTGATGTTCGGAGGGTTGCTTGCTTGAAGAGAAAGTTCAGTATGAGCAAAACACAAAACTTCTTCCTCATACCAGCGAACAGCAGACCTGGTTATGACAATCTGACGATTTACCTCTGAAGCATGGGCACTACAGAAGTGAATCCCAAGACCAGATTTGGTGATGAAAGAACGAAGACAAACCTCACAAGACCAATGCCTGAAGGTTAAAATAGATGCAAGCAAACCAACAGCTAAGACAGAGGAGGTTAGACTGGAATGAGTTTGAATTTTCAAAACTGCAATCCAAGAAAGCCGGTGAAGGATGGTAGCCCCAAACAGCTCAAAGCGTGCACCACCACTTTAGCCAGGCCAAAACCTGCTCAGCTCACACCCCGTGGGGTACTCTGTACATGTGGCTGATGTCAGTAGCCGCTTCGTGGACCAATATAAACTAATCTAACTAAATAATAAATTAAACTAACATCTTTGGATATTAAACAAGTTAGTGTATCTTATAGATCTCAGAAAAGTTTCTAAATCTTACTTTAGCCACATTTCTTTCTCTCTTCCCTAAGACGTTGCTTTAGGAGGGTCATCCAATCACAACATTCTAATTATTCTCGCTCGTTAGAACCAGAACTTATAACTTCAGTTCAAAGTCTTTCTGATACTATCATAAACAGTTAATGAAATCTCCGAGAATTCTAACTGGTCAAATGCGGCGATAAACTTTCTTATTGGCATAACTAATCGTTTTACTACCCGTTTTTAGAAACTCTGGTCTCCCAAATAGCCACTTCTATCCTGCTTATCAGTTTATACCTTTTTGGTAGATTAGTCCTCGCTACTGATGACACGTGGTTGGTTACCCCTCATCTTAAAGACTCTGATGCTCTTAATCACCGATACCGTCCATACTCTTTTCTTAAAGAACAGTTGTTCTTCTTTAGCACCAGTTCTTTTAAGTTTCTCGAATTGCTGACTTCTTCACAATTGTTTTCCTCAGCTTTCAGAGAAGGCAATGTTATCTACATATACTTGAATAAAACCCAGGGTGTCAAGGCTATGATTAGCAACTCTTGACCAATCAATACCAACAAAAATTGTCAAAGATTTTTGCAATTCTGTATCATATTTACAAATATGCGTTAAATTCTGCTATTTGCAAACCACTTTTTTTGGCTCTTTCATGTATTGTCCTGTTCTCTTATTAATTAAAAACTAATTTGGAAAGTGGAAATCAATGACTCCAGAATCCCTGTCTTTGATATTTCGTGTATCTGACTGCTGATATGGATGGTCTTCCCTTCAAGATTTCATCTTATGGTCTATGATTGGATTATTCTGAATGACTGCTTATTCATTGTCAACTATTTTTTATATTTCCATATTATAAACTAAAGGTCGCAGTAGTGGTCCGACACGCAACAAAGCGTGGCGGACTACTATTAGGACGTAATGACTGCTCAGTCTGTCGTGAGACACTTTCTACTAATTTCTGGTAGATCCCTGGTGGTGTCGTGCGCCATTTCTCATTTAAAGAAGCTGTCTCTAATTGCCTGAACTTACCCTAACTAAATGTTAACGGTAACTTTACTCTTTCTTGGAAAACACACAAGAGAATATAAATTTAAATTGAAAATAAATTTGATAGATAGTTGTAGGATGGCTGTGTAAAATTTTTCTTTTAGTCAGAATGTAATTGATTATTGGAACAAACTTCCATCTAGTGTTGTAGTGGGTAGGTTGAATAAATTTATGGAAGAATTTGAAAAATTATTAAGGATGTTGCAAGATGAGATGGTTTTTTTTTTTGTTTGGCTCATGATGTATAAGCTTGCTTCCTTGCATCATTCACCACTACTAATATAATATTAATACCATAATTAAATTTAATTAGAGATTTTGTATGTTAGGATTTAATCTTCCTGCAGCTTTTATATCGGTGATTTGGCTCGAATATCGTATCACATAACTAGTAGTGCACTGCATGGCAGTGGAATTGTATTGCGAATAAGTTGTTATTGTAGTAGGGTTTTAGGAGCA
The DNA here is from genome assembly GCF_048544385.1 of Mastigoproctus giganteus. Classification (NCBI taxonomy): domain Eukaryota; kingdom Metazoa; phylum Arthropoda; class Arachnida; order Uropygi; family Thelyphonidae; genus Mastigoproctus; species Mastigoproctus giganteus. The sequence continues at coordinate 214,938,278 of NC_143576.1, forward strand.
TCAGCAACTAAGGTCATGTTGCTCCGTGTATATTGTCTGTAAATTGTGCGTGTTCTGAAGTCGATTTTATTTTTGCTGGATGGAAAACCCGAGTTTCCCGGAGGAAAAAAACATGCTACCCTCGTCTGAGACCGACTAACTCAGACACGTCGTGAAAAAGGCCCATAAACATTTCCTCACATCATCGGCGGGACTCGAACTCAGGTCTTTCCGTCCGATGTGGGGAAGGCGACGATTCTACCAACTGTGCTACTCACGAGGGAGAATGTAAATAAGTAGCTTGAAGGTTACAATCAAGTTTTTTTGCGCAGGAGTCTTCCTAACAAATGCCAACCAACCGTGAACATCTGGAACACGGTTGGTTGACATTTGCCAGGAAGACACCTGCGCAGTACTCCCTCTTTGTGTTGAAGGCTCCAGAGGTTACAAAGTTTCAAGCGACACTTCCAAATGTGACTTTGGACACCCTCAACTCGCTCAACATAGACATTGACCTACGGCAGGGGTGGCCAACGAGTCGATCGCCGATTTAATTTCGGTCGATCACGACGAATTTTAAATATACAGTCATCCTTCGATTTGTGCACCTTGTGCAATGAAATTTTTGAGATGGTAGATCGCGGCACATTTTGAAGGAAAAAAGTAGATCGCGCATCACAAATTAAGTTGGCCACTCCTGACCTATGGTGTATTATTAACGTAATGGGTCGTGGCTGGCGTCCAATTCTGGTTACTGGAATATTTGGATGTTTTTCTCTTCAAACTCCGCTTTCACAGTCCATGCTTTGTGGCAATGAACTTTGTTGTGTTGGCAGGTGTAAAATTTAAAAATGTATGGCGCACAGAACTGTTTATAACGTCCATGTAGAACTCAGCATTCAGTTCCATGCACTACGACCAGTGAACCTGCCCATACAGCGAGAAAAACCTTCAAACTATAATATCACTTACTTCTAACAACTCAGCTCGGACAACAGGCTCAATCATTAAGCGTTCTCCAGGCATACTCCATACTGAAGCGCGTCCAACATGTTGAAAGAGTGTGCAGCTTGATTCGTCGCTTCACTGGACCGATTTCCATTGATTCGCAGTCAAAATTGAGTGTGCAAATCCAAATTCCACCATGCTCATTTACGGCATACATTTGCTTTCCTTATCAAGACGCGTGACCTCCAGTTCTCTGCATATAATGGAAATATAGGTTTGCTATGCCATCGCAGCTCCAAACTCAGATTTTTCCGTGTCTGATGGAGACACGATGTTACCAACTGTCTCAAAGAGTCACAGCTCGTATTCCTTAAGTAGTTTATTCTTCCTCCTATCGTTTCAATAGCTCAGTGCCACCTGTGCACCTGGAATGTTTAATTCGTGATCAATATGCACACTCAGACATTCTTTTCAAATGACATCAAACAATTGTTCCCCTCTGAAATTGTTAATTCATTACATATGTTCATCATTTGTCTAATGCATTCCAGGCAAAGCAATAATCACCTTTGTGTGCTAAAATATTTTCATATTTCTTAAAAATCGGATTCAATTTGCTACAAGCATAGGTGGATCCCATGACTTTTGATATCCCTCTCTGTCAATTACAGTTAAATACGTAATTATAAAAACTTACTGCCACGCAAAAACTTTCCCATTGCGTTATTTGAAATTACTGAGACGTAGAAATCTGTTCCTAATATCGATAAAAAACACAAATGGATTTTTGTGCAGTTTTGTTTTTGTTTACTAAATAATGCATAACGTTGTGTGCTTTTCGAAATTGAACTGCGCCACGTGATTTCATTTTCAACAAGACTGCCTGTTTATGAATCGCCAGAGACCACAACGAATTTTCTAAGTGGTTCGTTGTCCTATAACAGTTTAGAAAGTACCATTTGGTTTTCTTGTTTTTCTTGTTAGCTCGCAGATGTTCTGCATTTTTCATCATCTGGAATCCCGTGATTGATGACCAGTTTTCCGTTTTCAATTGCACGTGGAACACACTGAAAATGCTTTTCACTTGAGAGTTTTCTAAGCACAGTTTTCTGCAAGCGAGCTTTGAAAGTGATTTAAACGAAATAGTTACCACTGTAGACGAGCATACAAATCTATGTAATGTATTGTCATGCATTTTAACGTTTCTTAGTATTCCTCTTGAGAAAATTACTTTCACGCAAGTTTCTGAAAGTACAGTATACGTAACGCTCCCATCTTCGCTATGATACAAGGAATATTATAAAACCAAGATGAGATTTATTATATAATGATAGCAAACCCAATTTTAGGCTAGGATTAGTTATAGTGTATTCTGATTACATTTAAGATATCCTTTAGACGTTTCTGGTGTAACTGGTACAAATAAATTGCTCCTCTCTTACTACAAGTAATCCAATTCACACATTTGCAAATGGAAGACAAATGATGTAGCTACTAAACTTAGACGCGGACTCGAGACACTGAAGAAGAAAGGCTGATAAATCTCACGACTAATTTACGTTCACTATTAATTTAATTCAAGACATTTACACGCATAATGCGTCTGAAAAGTAATGAGACAAAAGTTCTAAAAAGAAAGCAATGTTCAGAAATAAATTTATTGTTAAAATCGTTCAAAACAGCCCCATACACTCGTTGAAACTCTCTTTCAATCCTTGAGAGTATTCTTCAAAACAAGAACTGGTTTTTGTTGCACGATAATGAATTCACATTTTGGGGAGATTTGTTCGAAGATTTCTTTTGAAGAAAAAGGGGGGTTACTGAAATCATTGCCCACATTCACAAATTTGGCTCCGGTTGACGTCTTATTCTATCCATAGTTCAAACTGAAGACGAAAGAGGAATAACCAATCATCTCAAGGAATCGTTGCAGGTAGCAGGGGAAAAAAGACCTAGGTTCGAATCCTATAATTGATGCCGGGAAATTTTAAAGGCCTTATCAGACCATGGCTGAGTTAGTCTGTCTGGGGAAAGGATAATAACGTTTTTATTCTTGGAATCCCGAATGGTTTTATCCAGCAAAACAGGCAAGCCAACCAGAGAACTCACACAATTACATACGTGGGTGGATGAGTTTGTTCTCGGATAACTATATGAAATATTTTTTAAAAAAAACTGAAGGAGGCAACTGTGGAGGAATTTCAAAAATGCTTTCAACGAAAAGAGAAGTGCAACAAATGTATAGAGGTCCATGGGGGCTGTTTTGAATGATTTTCATAATGAATTCTTTTTCTGAACCTTCATTTTAGAATTTTATACTGTATTACTTTTTTCAAATGCAGTGTGTACACTGCAAAAAATAAATAATAAAAAGTCTCTAATTTCTGAATCCAGGATGTTTTGGAAAGTTTGGTAAAATATTCTTCATTGAAAGGTATAATATGAACTACGACTGACCTTTTACTTCACTTCTCTTAGACTTTCTCCTATCTTCTGTCTGTAGTATAAACATTAGATCAGAATGCTTTGTGGTAATGAAACAAAGGTGGGATGAAAAGAATGCTTATTATTCCTCCATATTTTTGTATGAAAATGTATAAAACCCACAGAACCGATGCTGAAATATGCTAAAGAACCGTTGCTTCTAAAGCAGTTCGTGACTGCTTCAAAGTAGTCGATAAAAGAAGCCTCTTGTCGATAAAAATAAAAGCTACAAACTTCACAAATCTCGAGTTTTGTTTTTTGTTTTTTTTTAACAAAAATGTAAAACAAGAAGCTGACATACAAAACATTTCACGCATGTTAAATCCCCGATTACAAAATAAAACAATCCAACAGCAAAAGACGCGAGACATTCGTTGGAAGCATTAGGAATTTTTGCCTTTCCTATTTATGATGTTTTCAGCTGACTGAGAAAACTTGAATGGGAGATTAACTTAAAAAAAAAAAGAAAGAAATAAAGGACAGCCCCCTGGCAAGAACATTACAAAAAAAGTAAAGAAAAAAGAAACACGAGAAATGTAAAAACTAAATGTGAACTAAATTAAGCCATTGGAAATATTGGAAAATATTTTACCAAACACAATCGACAAAGGGAAATATTAATTTTCATTATTTGGAAAATTAAATTCCTTTATTTTAGTAAATAATCGACGATTTTTTTAAAGTTAATCTAAATGATCTTAGTATCCAAACAAACAGAACTTATTTTCTGTTTTAAACACACCCATTCTGATTTGGGCTGGACTGGATGGTTCTGGTGGTTTTGTGGTGAAATCTCCGCCCCTGCCATTAAATATACAAACATTTAATGGCAGGGGCGTGGCTGATTTAAAGTTGATTTACGTTATATATTTCATAATTTTATATTAAGAATCGCACGATTTATATTAAGTATCGTAAAGTGGGTTTATATTTTGCAATATAAATCTGCTTTATTTGTAGGTGTGACTTAAGGTGATTGTTTCATTTGTAACAGATTAAAAATAGAAAAATTATTCCCCACACGATTTCTAAGCTACCATTTATCGCCATTTGAGTGAGATGGAACTGGCATTGCATCCATCGCTTGATTAGAGACTTGTTCTGAAGGTAATTTAATTTATTTCCAATGTCGTGACTTATTCGTGGAATTTGTACGAACAACCAAACTTGGAATTCTAAACGGCTTAGTGAAAATCCTTTCGGAAAACGCTATCGGCATCTTGGGCCAATGCGTGGCGAAACTAATTACTTCCAGTGGTATCTGCCATTACTGACTTTCAAACAAGGCGTACGAAGTTGCCCAAGTGTAAGGCATGGACAAGGTAGGAAATGAATGGAAATTAAAAGAATTAGAGGCATAAATTAGTTGAAATTCACGCAGAATTCGTTAACTATTTCCTCGCGACACTTTCTTGAATGGTCTTTATATGCTACCTTAAAATGTCATTCGTAACCAATAACTGGAACTTCAGAAAATGGGCAAACAAAGAAATTATTCTGTACATCAAGATCCGTTGAACATCATGTGTATGTTCTATTATTATCTAGAGCTCTAATAATAAGTGCATTACATCAACATTCTATCAAATTGCTCTCTGTGCTGTCACGTCACTTAAGTGACTAATATACTTTAACAGTTTGATGAGCTGGTTCTATTTAATAGTTCCCGCATTGTACGCTTAGTGTGATCAAAAGTAAGCCAGGAGACAGCCATTTTTATGGCTTCTCACCCCATTATCGTAAAGTGGGTATGTTCTCTCCTAAATACAGAGTAGTTAAAAAGTAATTTTTCGTTGAATGAGAAGTCATTCAACGTGATGTGACTTCTCCATTCTCCATACGTGATGTATGGTGCTTATTCACGCTTCATTTACCCTCGTGGCATTCATTTCCAAAAGGCCAACTTCTGATGGAAATTACAACTATTAGGGACTCGCTTAAAAAATCCTATTAAAAGAGATAAGACAATTATTACGCATGACAGAGAACCGACTCATGTCGTTCCACCAGTTTATTTGAGTGAAATATTTGCACCTGATAAAATAATCGGCAAGGATTTTCTCAATGCTTGGTATCAACGTTTTCTGGATTTGATTCCTGCAGATTTTGGCCATGAGGGTATTTGAAACGCCAAAATGAGGACATTTTCTTTATGATCGTTAAAGAATAACATTCGACATGAGATTTTAGCCACGGTATCTATATGGATCTACGGACATGCAGAAGGATAATGAACAAAGTTATTCCCCGTCTACTCATAAATAGGAATTCTTCACATATATAAATTTAAAGAGAAGGACAAACCAGATTGGACCCTTATGTAATGGACGTGGGACAGTTAATACTATCCGACGTCCATTACATTAGATACAACTTCAGGGGGGTATCTAATGATACCCTAGTTGAAATTGCAGATGAACTCAACAGTTACTTTTCTTCGATATTTACAGAAGAAAAATCCTGTGTGTCATTAAGAAATTATGGGAGCTAAGTTGAAAAAAATATGATTAATGACGTTGAAATTTCACATGATTATTTAATGAAAAAACTTTCGAGCCTACAGGCCAGTAAGCTCCTGGGATTGATGACATATACCCTATAATCTTAAGGGAGGCGGCAAATGAGTGCATTTAACTATTGAGGCCAATTATGAGAACATCATTGGACTTGGGAGTGATTCCGTTGGATTGGAAAAGTGTCGATGTATCTCCAATACATAAGGGTGGTTTTAAGAGTGAAGTGAGAAATTACCGGCCGGTCAGTCCAACTTCAGTGGTAGGAAAAATCACGGAGACAATGATCAAGGGTGGAATTCAGGATCATTTAGATAGAAATCGAATTCTGAAGAATACTCAGCATGGTTTTGTAACTGGAAAATCATGTTTAACTAATCTGGTTAGCTATTTTGACAGGGTCACTCAAAAGCTAGATTTAGGGAATAATTTCGACATTGTTTAATTGGATTTCAGCAACTCAGTTCCACATGAGCGGTTACTTTATAAGCTGGAACAGGTTAGAATCACAGGGAAAATCTTTAGATGGATAACGATCATAAAAACAATAACGATCATAACGATCATAAAAACTATTCGTGTTACTGTAGCAATAAGAAAAAAAATTAAATTAAATTTACTGCAAAATTTTAATTGTTCTTTTAAGTTAACTATAAAATTACTATCTCTGACCTAAACTGTATTAGAGAGATAGAAATATGTATCAGTTTATTTGCAGGATAAAGTTATGACCTGTCATTTTGGATTACACGAATTATAGTTCAGAAAAAAATTGCTTTTTTTGACTGATTTATTTAAAACAATTAAATTATCAAATATTGTGCATAAAATAATAACCAAGTGGATGATTATAAAAGTAAGCTTTTCCTTGCATAAAATGTTCCAAACATACTTTTCAGTAAATGGGAATAGAATAATAAATTATATCTACAAATTAGCATTTGTAGAGGTATATGATGCAAGAAAGTAAGCTTATACAGCAATTAGCCAAAAACAAAAACTTCTTTTCATTTCACCTATTCATTCTCTCCAAACGTTTTCCCCCTTCTTCCATGAATTAATTTAAACTACCAACTTCCACAACAACAGATGGAATTTTGTTCCAGCAATCAACCACCCGCTGGCTAAAAAACTTCCGCACATCTATTCTGCAACCATCCTTCCTCAATTTGAATTTGTGTCCCCTCATGTGAGCAGTCTGAGCAAGAAGAAGAATCCCACCAGCCTTCAGCTTGCGCATTCCATTCAAAGCCTTAAACACCTCAGTCGGATCACCTCGCAGGTGCCTAGTCTCCAGATACTGCAATTTGCAGAGCTGAAGCCTTTATTGGTAAGATCACCCCTTTGTTCCTTCACTAATCTTGTTGCCCTTTTCTGTACTCGTTCTAGCAGCTCTACATCCTTCCTGAAATGAGGCCTCCAGATCTGTATGCAGTACTCAAGAAATGCTTCGGATTATGGGAGGCTGATAAGTCGTTTGGTTGTTTTCTAGCAAGGCCTCTTTCCAAAATCTTAATCCAGCAATACCAGAAGGAGAGGAAAAGGGATTTGTCTCATGTTGTCTGTGAACGTGCAGCTGGTTGCTGACCATATAGTGAATATCTGAGATCAAGTAGCTGTTTGGTTCTTTCTTGAATGGTAATAAAATTTCTTCTGATAGAGAAGGACCATTTCAGTAACTGGATTTCATTAACTGGAGTCGGTTTGAGGCATCCGATCACTAGTCTGCGTCTGGTTTAGTAGGGGAGCGTCTAATTTTGCAGCATGACAGAATCTCGTATAATGCATGGGTTGAAAAATTTCCGGCTAATATGTGAAAAATCGTGTTAATATATTTTTTTGCATTTCGAATTTTTTAACGTATAATTTTAATTGTAATATTTTTACTGTGCTCAGGCTAAATGATGAATAAGTCATAAATATTGCAGCTTTATGAGAAGACCTCCAGTCAACTGCGATTGTTTTTATTTGCTGAATACTTCGACAAAAAATAAACAAATCTTCCCAATATGCAGACAAACTATGTATTTAGAAAAAAAATTTAAATTGTGTAGCGCGATAAACGTATTTTTATTTTTAGAAAGACAAATAATTAAATGTTATTGTTTCATAAAAATTAATACAGCATATTGTCCGCAATATTCATAATACCCTGATGATGTTACATTTTATGAATTCTTCTTTCATTTCATTTCTCATAGATTCAATCTAGTATTTAATCCTTTAACAAAGGGAAATAAAAGGATGAGACATATCCCATTAGCTTCAGTTGTCATCTTTCGCCGATGGGGGAGGTTAGAGTCAATTTTGAAGGGCCTTTCTGCTGACATAAACCTTTCAAAATGCCAGGATGGCAAACATCTGCTCTCTTCATGCAGTGGCTCGCTATAGCCACAGCCGCTGACGAGCCAGTAAACATGGAAACAAAGAGACAAACAAATCTCCACGGAATTGTCATCAGGAGCCTAAATTATGACCAAAATAGAACAAAAAACAAAGGAACATCATGTACCACCACTTATTATGAATTTGGTTCTTATTGATTACGAGAAGTCCATTAATATACACCGTACTAAACAGTGAAAAGTAATTATCTCTTAAATAACCGTTATAAAACTTGTTTCCATAGGAGAAAATTTGTAAGATGATGGAACACACAGTCATAATCTTTCTTTGTTTCCTTTCACTACTAGAAACTATCGAAAGACAAATTTTCACACTTCGAACTGAAATGAAGAAACAGATGAATTAACAAGTTGTTCTGTCGCTGGAATTAAATTTAAATGAAGTACTGTATAACGCAAAAACAAACATATTGGTTTCCAAAATTGAAGGACATTTTGGTTTCCTTCAATTTTGAAGATTAAATAATAAAGAAAATGGAAAGAGAAAGCAGAAATTAAACTCTTCTCATCCCTCACGGGCTGTGTGATCCCTTCCCCTAGGGTACCAAGCCGGTGGAAGTGTCCTCGTGGGTAGCACAGTTGGTAGGATCGCTGTCCTCCTCACACCGGGTGGAAAAGAGTTGAATTCGAGTCCTGTCGATGACGTGCGGAATTTTCATGGGCCTTTTTCACAACGTAGCTGAGTTAGTCGGTCTCAGGCGAGGGTTCATTGGTTTTTTATCCTGAAAACTTGGGTTTTTCGTCCAGCAAACAGAAAATCGATCTGCAGAACACGCAATTTATAGACAGTATACACGGAGCAATATCGCTGACGCTTCTAAAATCCTACAACAACAGCCGGTGGACGTATAACATTCTATCCTGATGCCTCATGGATTACTCAGTTGCCTAAATGCTTACCTTAAACGACCCGTCCCTATTAGAAGACATGTGTCTGTTGTAATTAATTATGAATCGATGGATTGAACCCATTTATTTCAACGCTGTTCTTCACGTGAACTACTTGTCTAAAAATATCTTTTCGCTCGAAGCAATGTAACAACCGTAGTAGCGCCACTGAAATTACGTAAAATCGACGTGGATGTTTATTTCTCGTAAACTAATTACATTTAGTGAAATTAGATGTGTTTCTCGCGTGCACAAAGTGTAGAAAATTAGTTTGATCGCGATGGGATTGCTGATAGTTAAATTCAGAGAATTTTGTGAAAATGGGTCTCTTATTCAAGTACAATTTGTCGAGAAAACAAGTTTTACACAAAACACCACAAAGAAGAGAGAAATCGTGAAAAAAAGGTTTGATGTATTGTCGCATGATTCCAGAAAAAAATAATTTGCAGAGTTTAATTAAATAACATTTTTTTTACAACAGGTATTGTTTATTTAATGGTTTTATTATTGCTCATTATAATACTCGCATTGAGAGCCCTCGTGGGGTGGCACAGTTGGTAGAATCGCCGTCCTCCCCACACCGGGTGGTAAAGACCTGAATTTGAGTTCCTTGGATGGCGTGAGGGATTTCTATGGGCCTTTTTCCTAACTTGTCTGAGTTAATCGGTCTCAGGCGAGAATAGCATAGTTTTTTCTCTCCCGAATACTCGGGTTTTTCATCCAGCAAACAGAAAATCGACCTCAGAACACACGCAATTTACAGACAGCATACGCGGAGTAATATGGCCTTAGTCGCTGATACTCCAAAAATCCTACAACAACATTGAGAAAGAGAGAGAGAGCCTGTACTATACTACTCTGAATTCGAGATGCGAGATTTTCGAAAGGTCACTTCATGCCTGCCAACAATTACACCATACCATACCAACCATAGGCTCCTTGACTCTTCCAGTCTCTTCCGCGATGGTGGATCTTGTAGCATAATAGTTTCACTACTGCTCTGCATTCTGCTGCTACTATAATAGCATTACAGAGAACAAGAACAATACGTATAATCCGATCCTAACGTGAATAAATTTCAAAATCAATCTTTAAGGTACACTGCGCTGTTAAATGAAATTCAAAGAAATGAACATATTTGCTTAAAAAATACGTAGTCATGAACTTTATAAATACGTAAATGAATGACAGATCAGTAAAGTTACAGCTATGCAAGTGGCTATCTTGTTCGTGCAGTGAGTATTAGAGTGTTACGTATGTTTGTGCAGTGATGTACGTAAGAAAAATTGAAATATGCTTGGCTAAACGAGTATAATGTCTTTGACACCAGCTTCATACACACCTTGATATGATCTCATTCACTCGAACGAATCTGAGCGCTGCAGATTATTCATTTGGCTGAAGCTGAGTGATTATCGAAGTATTCGTGCACTCATGTAGGTCATGAACTGTAGTAAAACGGTAACAGCGTTACTGGATTTGTATCCATCACACAGGTTCTGAGGCTACCAAACAATCTATATATCCATGAAATCTTCAGTGTACACTTGGCATGGTCAATGTCGATGAGAATCATTAATCAAGGACTGAGAAAAGGCGGGCTGCATTCTTGGCTTCCTTTCCCATCGAACTTTCGCATATCTTTTGCCATCAGCCATGCGTTTAGTGTTATTGAGCCAAATGGTTCTACAGTCTTCAATAATGAATCTCGATTTTGTTTGGGAGCTAGTGGTAGCGCATTTGCAACGAACTTGGGGAGCGCCGTACTGAAAATAAGTCATGGTATGGACAGCTATACCATGACACCCACCGCTGTATTTATACCACCCTGAGAGGTGCTTCTCGAAGTTCACACCAGTGATTTTTTGCGTCAGGTCATTTACCATGCATGATGTATGCATGATAAATGCAGCTGTATGCAACTTTCTTTGCTTTGGGCCAAAACATGTAAATACGAGTACGAGAGAGAGAGAGAGAGAGAGAGAGAGAGAGAGAGAGAGAGAGAGAGAGAGATGTATTCTAAGTACAAGATTAGCCAAAGTCATCTAAAATCGACATTGCCAGTTATTCGTTTCAAAGAGCAAGAACGTATCTAGAGCTCATCAGCTGCCGAGTATGAAGCATGTTAAAATATAAATGTCCTCAGTTTTATTGGACTCCGATTTAACAGACTTCGTATTTAACGCACGAAAAACATTTGACATGTACCACAGAGCATTTTGAGTGTGCTCATGACATAGAGAAAACCGGAAACTCTTGAGTCACGGCAGTCTCCAGCAAGTCGACTGTCTAAGAAAAGTTATGAAAACATAAAGCGTATGTATCCATTTGTGTCATCACAGAAATTAAAGCTGCTAGAAAACATCGTGTCAGATATTGTAAAAAACAAGGCTAAGTTTAACGAGTTTCTGAGAATTCTGACTCTGAAAATTGTCCAATATCTCCACTTCAATTTCTTAGCTCCGGTTCTGAATAAGGTTTTTCCAGACGCCACTATACACGGTCACGTTAAATTGTCTTCTACTGACTCTGTATTAACCAAAAAAAAGTAACGTAAAGTAAATAAAAAGCTTGTTTTTTACTGTTTAACATTACTTCAGTGTTTCTAATAAATACATATACAAAATAACTATTTAAATACTTCAGTTATGAAAAAGAAAATAGACATTAAACAATAATGGGCACCCCTTTCCCTATTAGTCTGCAAAATCAAGGGTTTATACTAATTGTATTTCAATCGATCAGTGAAAGGAATAGTGAAAACAATGCTAATATCATGCTAAAATTTAGCCACACCCAGTTTAGTGTTGAGAAGTCTGGAAGCTCTGGTTGACATAGTAATTTCGATGTCTTTTTGACTAACTGCAATACGTATAAGTATATACCACCCCTCGTGGATGGCTATGTGCAGTACTGATGTATCCTGAGAATAACAAAAGCTCATTTTGATTCCAGTTGATAGGCATCATTTGAATAAAAACATGAATTCCTTTTAAGTGAGCTATTTTAATTATTGTACTCTGTATTAACGACGCATTAAAACATTAGACTGCACCGAAGACTTCTCATAGAAGATTTTGCGTGTTCTGTTTTTGCTGAAGGTTAAATGAAAGACGAAAAAAATGCCAGAATCATTATCCGGGAAATTAAATAACTGTATATTCCGACTTGTTGACGAATATTGCAGAAGTGCCAAAAAGCTCTTGTCTTCGTACTCACCCGAAGTAAAGTACATTAAGGGATCCATTCCATATTACTAGACTGTAATAACCTTGTCGTGAAGCTCTGTCGTGGTCGTTGGTCTGAGGCAATTTATCATGCTACACGAGACATGTCAATATTATAATTAATGTTGTGGACCGAACTGTAATTACCGGCTTGCCCAAACATCGTCACACTCATTGGGTTAATTTTCAGTTCGCCACCGATTACCAATATATTAATAGTGGGACTGTCGAGCTCACAAACTCTTTCACAGACTCTTTCTGTCAAAGAGGATTTTGTAAAATCATTAAACGGACAGAACGATTAACCAAAATGTACATAACAGCGAAGGATTAAATAACTTAGCAACATCGGTTAATGGATAAATAACTAAATTGCAACTCAGAAATCTATGAAAATCTAATAGATCATCCTCTGCTGATCCAAAGTTCCATGGAGCGTTATTAAAATTTCTGGTTGTTTAGTTTGCGTCTTAATTAACCACAGTTAACAGTACACTAAGGGTTAAAAATATTGTCACATTTCCCCCTTAAAATCGCCCTTTCCCGTGAGCATCGATGTAATCTGAAAATGATCTATAACCAAAATTCTAATTTTTGATTTCTGTTTCTTTATCTTTAAAATTTTTAATTATTTTTTGGTTAGTTATCTTTATGTTTCATTAAAGGGCAAACATTACGATGTATGGTCATCCGCAACCGGTGCTTTTAGTTCTATACTCCACCCATTAAGACTACTGAACTGTGCCTATTATCCCGTCTGTGCCATCCACCTCGCCACCCTAATAACGATGATGATAATAATACAAGCCACTTCCTCTGTCTCTGGAGATAGGCCATTGCAGTAATGAGAGTCGTTACATAATTGACACACAACCACCTGAAAGACCAACTAAATACAAAGGAATGAAATGAAATTATTCTCCAGGTTTACATACCACCGTCGCTGAGTCATAAAGGCAGGATACGGACAGGGTCCCTGCTACTGCTCTGAAATTTAATTAGATCTCCCTCGATACCACTGCATTGTAGGGTACGAGTATAATTATTTATCCCCCATCGTTTGTAATATGGGCCCGTCGTTTTGATGCCCTAATGAATATAGACTCACTTTCAAAATGGATGATATTATTCTAAACTAGATATTAGAATACCAAACACACGTAATGAGATGAGGATTCATGTGTCAGCTATAGTTTTGTTCGAGTGGTAATAAATGACTGAGTAAATTTATATGCTCTGTATTCAACAACGAACATATCATGTAAACGCACACTTTGTGAACTGCTTAAACCGAGCAGAAACCCAGGATGAAAATAATATTTTATACTTGTTTAAATTGAAGAGGTTAGGTATATTTGTTGAGAATGTATCTCAACCGGATGTATCTATTTGTTATTAAACTTCGATTCGATTCAGTTAGAGATGAAATTTTCCATAGGTGTAAAGAAGTTGCACGATGTCCTGTCTATGATATGTATATGACCTTCGTAAGTAGGGGAAAAGGATGTTATTGTTCTTCTATACAGGACATAGTCAGACTGCATTTAAAATATTGTGTCGGGTTTGGAGGCCACACCTGGAGAAAGACAGAGTTTTTAGGACAGTTCAAAGAAGGGCAACCAGCTTGGTAAGGGTTGCTAATAGATGTCCATGTTAAGAACGGCTTAGAAGGTGCGGACTGAAAAGCTTGACAACTGGACATTTCGGGGAGGGAGATTTGATCGAGATATATAAGGCCTGAAGAGGATTAGTAAAATGAACGAGGGAGATATATTTTCATTGGTAAGAGTAACAAACGCTAAGATCACAAATATAAAAAGATGGCCGGATTTACTAAAGTTTACTTCTAGGCAGTATTGTCGATCATCGAATGAATTGCCTGCCACAATGGTGGAGAAGGAGAGTTTAGTAAAGCTCAAAGTGAAATTGGACAGTAAATTTTTAGCAAGGGGTTTGTCTTCTTTTGCAGAAGCAGAAAAAGTCAGCTTCCTTTCATCATTTGACCATTAAAATATTAATTCCGATAGTGACCATGTGACTGGTTCAAGAATTTCGTCCTTATACCACTTTGGTGGGCAATGATATTCTTGTTATCTTCGCCTATGATATTACCTCCCTTCCATCCTGGTGACTGCTCCTTCCGCAATGCATTATGCATACAGTGCTTCTGTGCCATTGGACCAGTAAGTTTTACCAAAACGTGCTTGGTATCCATGCACAATTAGATTGTGAATTATGATGATGGTAGACTGCTCTGCTTTAAACTACAATATTTGCATATCAGAAGATGCGCGCAAACTCAAACGTACTCAGTTTCATTTGTATCAGTCAGTTGATATATAAGGTGGTCCTAAAGCCTTCCACTGGTTTTAAATTTTAATAACTAAAGATATACAAATAATGGAACCAATTAGTAAAAATTATATATGAAAGTTCAAGTCTTAAAGTTTTATTCTTAATGCAGTTTTTAATTATCACGCTTCAACATGGCCGCCATCATTGCTGATACACCTTTCAAGCCTAACTGATCCAATTTCTTTAAAATTTTTCATCCATCTACTTATTGACTTTTTATGGGGTGCATCTTTTTTTAATGAGTGGTGAGCGTTCTTCTCACAGCTGTTATTGATTTAAACTCTGCGAGCCAAAACATGCAGTTAACTTTTTCTTCAATTATCGCCATTTGTGGTCATTCAATATCTTCAAATAAAAAAGAAATTGATAAAATATAAATACAACAAAAGAAAAATCAGTTTTACATGAATGAAATTATTATATACAAAACTTCAAGACGAACTTTAGTATAATTTTTATTAAATGGTTCTGTCATTTGCATAACTTTAGTTATTAAAATTTAAAACGTTTCATTACTTCATAGTATAATTTCCTATTCGCTTGGACTTTATTCATTGTCTGACAGGCAATTCTTATTATAATTCCCTTGTTTGTACATCATGAACATTGCAGAGTTCTCAAAAAAGAGAAAAAGTAATGGTAATCCCAATAATAAAAAGACACAATATTAAATTCTTGAAATTTGCGCATTTACAAACATCAAAGGTTGCAGAGATACCAGGGTAGTTGGGAAATTAACGAGGCCGGTTCCCTTGAGAATAAACTACTGACATAACACGGAACCTATCTTTGTTTAGCGTTCAATATATTCTCCCTGGACCCTGCTAAATTTCCCAATGGTACCCACTACACCATACGCCCATGCAAAATCATGCTTTCGAACACCAATCCTTGGACTCCTGCGCTGGGGACCCACCGGTACAATAATTACTTTAATCTCCTGGAACCCAGATTTTTCATCCACAAAACAAGTAAACCAACCAAAAAATACACGCAGTTTGGTAACACAATATATTACCACGTAATGATAATGTTCTGCTTCCCAAGTGAAGGAATTTGTTCCTCAAACCTTGAACAGGTGTGCAATTTTCAGGGTAATTTCCTGAACCTATCGTTCCATTTTAAACCTGGAAGTACTACGATATCTTTCCATTAAGCGTGAAGTCATAAGAAAAGAAGGTGGTTCTTCTACGCTTACAACCAACAAAAAATATCCATCAACATGCAGTCGTGCGTTGGGTATTTTCTGTGTCTTGTGTTGCGTTCTGATTGCTGTTTCGTTATCCAAGTTTCGCATTAGGTCGTGTTAAGAGCTTATGGGAAACCCGGAGGAAGTAGCGTAATCTCATTAGGGTTTCTTGTAAGTACAGAGTTATTAAATAACGAAGGCTATCGGATAGATTTCGTACAGAAAGAAGAAATCAATCTTTTTTTTATTCATCGCTTTCTTTCTGATGTTGTTTTTCCTGTTTCCTGTTGGCCGACAGCTTGGAGTCAGCACATAAACAAAATCACACGCTGCGAAACTGCTGGTAAGAGATATAAATAGGCCTTTTCATTACAACCACCTTCATAAATCTGGCTACAATTGAAACACGTTGCCATAACAACGGACGAGTACAAGAGAAGATCAAATGGTGACAACGTGAAAGGAAATTGGACATTGTGGCTGTGAATAAGGAAGTAGATTGAACCGGATGAAAATAGACGCGAAGGACGAGCAATGATCGCGTGTACAACCATGGGAATCAAATTCCTTTTTCCTTTCTGGTTAGTCACGAGGGAAAAAAACCAACTATTCCAAAGTTTAAAATTCATGTTTATTGCACGTGTATTGCATGTCCAAGGACACTCCAGAGACACAATCAAGTGGCAGTATACACGCTGTTCCCGTTTCCTCAATATGTGTATTGCTTTAAAATGAAAAAGAAGTATGAATCCATCTTTACAAACGTTGAAATTGCTATGCGATATTTCAGGCGCATTTTTAGCATATATTGCTTAATGCGCCTTTTGTCATCAACATGTTCCTCCGTCCACGTGTAATAACTTGGCTCCTTTTATGCGGATTTTCATGCGATTTTATATTTCACCCTTTTAGAAAGATTCCTCAAGCCATCCCAAATTTCATTAAAATCAGGCTTATAGAAATTCGGCAATTATCATTTCTGTATCCGTCCGTCCTTCTGTCCGCAGGTAATAACTCGACTCCCAGTGGATGGATTTTCATGAAATTGTTTATTTAGCTCTTTTAACACTATTTGTGGAGCTAAATCGCTCTTTTAGCACGATAACCCCTGGCCTGGCCTTGTGGCCGTGAAGGGCAACATTGCAATGTATTGAATTGTAATATTATCATTATTATTATTGCAATAAAGATTTCTTATTTACTTATTTATGTCGCGCTGAACTCAGTCACGTTGTGAAAAAGGCCCATAATAAATATGCATAGCTACAGTTTATATACATAAACTGTTTCTCACTGTATGAAGTGCAGAAAATACTGATGCACAGAGTACTGTACTCAGCTACAAAGTCTAGGTTTGGCGCATTATAGCCTTAGTTGCTAATGCGCCAATAAAACCTAACAAAACAAACAAACAAACAATCAGCTACAAACATACATCTTTACATTTGCAAATATGCATAGATATTACAATGAACTACATAAACTGTTATGATATTCCCTTAACAGAAAATACAGATATATAGAGAGTACTTACTGTACTCATCAAACGGTTAGAGTTGCAGAGGACGATATGTGTCTATTATTTGATTGTAGGTCTTGTGTGCACAGAGTCTCTCGGCATCAATTTTTAGAGCATTTATGACCTTGAGAGTGTTGTTGGGGAACATCCGGTCGATGCACGTTAGGCTTCTCAGGCTGCATCTCATTGGGAGACGATCGCTACCGTTGTTCCTTCCCTGACGATGGGCAGTGGTTACCACGTCTGAGATGTTCGAAAAGATTCTGCCAGTGAACAACTGCGCGAAGATAGGCAGATTCCTGGTAAGGACTTGTTTCCAAGGGGTAATGCTCAAGTTCGTATGGAGAATAGCACGTGAGATGGCGAAGGGCCTTCTTCCGACTCTGTTCAACCATCGATGGATCTAGTATTCGATGCTATAATGTTTCTTCAGGTAAATTTCAGGTTCAGAGGACCAAATGGCCGATACGTAGAGCGGGCATGAGACACACTTGAGTGTAGTACGTGATCACCTTTGGGTCATGGCATCCCCCCCCAACTCCAGTCTAATGGGTCAAAATGCTGCATACGTCTTTGCTTTTAAGAGAGAAAAGTGCTGGGAGAAGGACAGGTGATCGTCCCAGACAAGCCTCAGATCAGGTGGTGATTGACAGATTTAATTCTGGTACCTCAGATGAACAGTGGAACTTCATTCGTTGATTTAATTTTTCTGTTGAGCTGATTTGAGGGGATCAAGCTTTAGTCCTATTGCTCTAAGGTCCTATGGAGCGAGCGCAGAAGGTCCCATCGGCAGCGCTGTCAAAGGTTGCGAGGGCAGTTCTAAGCAGAATTTCATAAATGTCACTTCGTCCAGAAGGCGCGCTGCAATTCTCTTAGAGGTTATTAACCGCCTTGCGATACATCCTTTCTGCCGTCAGGAAGAAGGCATCGGCTCTTTTATATATCAATGGGTCCACCTGCAGTTCAGTCTTTCGCCAACGTCTGTAGGATCGTTGCTTCTGCTGAAATGCCTGTTTTTCTTCGCCGTTAAACCATGGGTTACTTTTTGGAGTGATAATAACCCCGTTCGAGGCACCTTCATTAGCTACCATATTCAACTGTTCTGCAAGCAAGTTTAGCGCATCGCTGGAGGATATGTTGCAGGCACTGTTCCAATCTATTGTCGCAAGTTGATGGAGAATTAAATCTGGTTTCAGAAATTTTAACTTATTTTGAGATGAGGCCCTACTCCCATCCGATTCTGACAAAAGTACCACTTGGCCATGATTTCATATCAAGGATGGATGAATGCAAACACTCTTTAAAATTAATTTTTAATTCGCTAATATAAAATTCTATCAGGGAAAATTACTTTTCAAAGATTAATTTTTTTGAGTGTTCTGTGAAACCGATAATTTTTCTAGATTGTGTAAATTACCTTGCGTTGTGATTTAAATTTACATACGCTTCGTGTTTCTGTTCATTACAACAAAGTAATTATAATCAAAATTCAAAAGAATAATTTTCATTTTTATTATCTTCATACACATTATTTCCATTACTAACTTGTTTAATTACTTGGTCTCTTTCCAGGAAGCTCCTGTGACCAGGAGGAGACTGGCCAGAGAATTATGGGCAGCCTGGCTACTCCTAGTGGTGTGTGCGGGCAGCGTAGGGTCCCTTTAGGGGTCCTGAGGCCAAAAACCAGGACAATACTTCATATACAACACACAACGCTTTCTGAAGTTCACAGCGGTACTGTTTGTCTCCACAGAGTTTATATGGCGCAGATGTGGGGAACCACAGGAGGTGCCTTTCCCCTAACACTATACACATCGCGTGAGGAGGGGGGGAGGATCTCAAAATGATAAAGACTTCGACACACTGACACCCATCTGTATATATGACTTAATTTGATTACTTTTTTTATTAACGGCCATAAATAGCAAGTGATATTTGTAAAACGTTTTTCGATTTTTGTGTACCAATGGTTCAATAATAACATTTCTTCATATTCATCTTTCAAAACATTTTTATTAAAAATTGGCTTTAATATTTCCATTTCGAACTTTTTGGACTTCTCTCATCTGTGTGATTTATAATGGTTTCCATTTCTTTTTATTCCGTTTTCACTCCCAATTACTTCATTCTAAAGTGCCTTTGTCCATTGCTATATTGGTTTGTTGTTTCTTAGTTGTTTCATAGATTTGTAAATCTGGACATAAATTTCTGTTTTTACTTCTCCCCATTCTTATCATTGCAGATCTTTTGCAATCGCATAAGGATTTCAATAAACATTTTTTATAGTCCAGAGCATTGAAAAGCTATCACTTTAAATAAACTGCTGTCGAGCGCCTTCTTTTCTTTCTTTTATTTGTCTGGTGTATTTTCTACTGATTTTTCAAGGCTACCTCTTCACCGAAAGGAGATAAAACGTGATGCACGACGACATGGCCGATGTGCCCCTCGATTGGTGCATTTCTTTCTCGAACAATGGGTTTCTCTTTATTACTCAAGCTATTAGAGAGTTTATGTCTTGCTCTTTATAGAAGTCCTGCCTTTTTATTTACAGAAGAAAAGAGAAATCCCCGTGCTTGGTAGTTGACGTCACTTTTATTCCATTAACATGTGTTTGGGCAGGCACTTAAGGCCTAAACGACACTTATCAGCGGAGATGCAGACGCCTGTCTTTCTTTTTCTTTCTATACGCGTATATCCAATTCTCTTTCTCGTTTCTGTGTGGAATAGAGAGCTAGATTCCAGCTTGCGTAATTAAATTGACTGTTCGTGTTGAAAAGCGCATGAAAGTTGTCTCTCGAAGAAAAACCGGAATGACTCTTTAGAACTTGGCAGAGGAAAAATAATCTACTAAATAGAAGAACTTTGATGCATTTCCCGTCTATTATTGTTTGCGTTTCCTCTGAGCCGTTATATAAAGTATTGCTGTATGTGCCTTCGCGGCTAGCAAAGTGGTCTTCCACAGAGACACGCATGGAAGAGGTCTGGGTTCGATTCTGTTGAAACAGATGGAACTTTCTTTGTTTTTCCTTGGAAAAGATAGTTAATAGTTAAGTCTTGTGGAAATGGCTCGAGTTCGATTGTTTTGAGTCGAAGTTAAGAAATACTTTCCATCAATGGCAACTACTTTTATGTCCTTTTTTTCATCCCCCACATTTTGGCCGAAATCATAAATCTCAGACGAGGATGTTATAGTTTTTTTTTCCTGGTCACTTCGATTTTCCATTCCGCAAAAATAAAATAAAAATCTTCCACAGGAAGCGCGCAAACTGTAGAAGAAACAAGACAGCGCCTCGTGGCCTTAGTTGCCTCCGGAAAAATCATAAACACTCTTTATCAGTATTTGGTATTTCTTTCCTTCAAAGTAGCCTCTTTTATATTGATATACCTCATCGCTGGCTAAAAGTCATTGAGATACCTCAATTCCATAGATACATTAAGGCCATTGAGGTATCTATGGAAAGTACTCTCTGAAAACTCCTGATAACTCTTGAAGGAAATGAAGTTAACGGTCTCGCAGGAGAATTCCTTATAAGAAATACTTTTACAATCGATCAACTCGTTCTGCATTACCCTCACTTTTAACAACTGAGAGGGGAGCTTTTTTGAGGAAGTTTAGTGGGTTTTCTCTTCACCAAATGATCCACACGAATCGCACAACGACCTTTTGTTTTCTGTTGCCTCCCTTCTCCTGGTGAGAGTAGTAAATTAGTCAAACTTTCATGAAGGTTTAAAAATGTCTGTTTTTCTTCTTTGTTAATGAATTCAATTGAAGTTTCGCTGTTTAAAAAACATTCCTGGACCTGATTGAGGTATAGATTTTACATCGAAATGTTGAATATCTCATGAAACTAATTGGACTTCTGTAATGAAAGGTAATCACGTGCACTAATTAAATTCTTTTTAATTAGTGCATTTTTATGTCCCTTGATCAAACTACGAATTTGAAAGAATCCACTTCATTAAATGCAGTTTTAGAGAAATCTCAAGTTTAAGAATTTCTCAAACAATGAATTATTCGAAAAATTCTTTAATGAAGTCACCTTTATAATGAACAGTTTGATGAGTACTCTCTGGAACTCAGTGAAAGAACAGTTTGTGGAGAAAACATTAACAGTGTAAGACAACATTACGGAGTTTAATGGAATAAACTCACTTCGTTGTATCTGAAGGATATTTTAAAATACTCGTACAAGGTTCTGCTGTTCTTAATTCGGAACCACTTTTCAGAAGAGATGCCATTCTCCCCTTTCAGCTAACTGTAATCTCAATAGTGAGTTTCATCTATCATTCTATTATAACGAGGATGTCAATCGGAAGGGCGGCCGTATGCGGAAAGACTTCGATTATGTGGGCTACAGAGTTTGGCAACCAGACACCTTAGAGGGGACCTGATTTAAGTCTATAAGGTTTCTAGAGGAAAGGAAAGTAAAATGGATGAAGGCATAAATTTCACTGCTATAAAGGATTCCAGAACTATGGGCCACAAATTGGAATTTCGGAGGAAGGGGTTCAGATTGTATTGCAGGAAGTTTTCTTTTAGACAGCAAGTTGTTGATTACCAGAACGGGTTGCCTCCGCTGGTGGTTGATGTTGTTGTTGTAGGAATTTAGGAACATCAGCAACTAAGACCATATTGCTTTGTGTATACTGTCTGTAAATTGCATTGTTCAGAGGTAGATTTTCTGTTTGCTGGACGAAAAACCCTAGTTTCCTGGAGAAAAAACCATGCTACCCTCTCCTGATACCGACTAACTGAGCCATTATGAAAATGGCCCATAAAAATTCCTCACTTCATCGACGAGACTCAAACTGAGGTCTTTTCCACCCGGTGTTGGGAGGACGGCGATCCTACCAACTATGCTGCCACGAGGGCCTCGTGGTCGAGGCTGACAGCTTGGAGAAATTGAAAGGTCAACTGGATAATTACCTACGTAATTATCTATGTAAGGAAGGAAGCAGATAATTAGTCTAGTTTCTTATCTACTTCTAATATTATGCACAAAGTTCATATTTTATCTCTTTCCTTCTCTCTCACTTTTATTTTTGCCTTTACAGCAAAAGTCTGTGGCTCTCCTGCATTACGGTGTGGCTAACACTAATGTCTTCTTAAATTACAACAGCGGATTTTCGGTATCAGAAAGAAAAATGATTACAAGATATACATTTTCCCCTTCTCCATCAGAAATTTGTCATCTCTAAATTACTCATGGGAGAAATTTCAATTCGTAAATATGATGAAAAAGATGAATGGCGACACCCTAGCACAAAGGTGATTATTCTGTATTAAAGAAGTAGTATTCTGTTTGGATATACGCTATTGTCCTTGTTTTATTTTCAATTTGATTGATAAGATGAAATTCGTCTAGTGTTCCTTCAGTAATTGATTAAACAACTACTGAAGGAAAACTAAACCACTCTGGAGAATTATTCTCGCAGTTTTGATATGAATGTCTGCATATTGACTGATAATATTAAAGCTACTCTCAAGTTAGCAAAAATTCCACCATTGTTCTTCGTGTGTCAAAATGGGAAAGAATTTTATATGAATCAGATATGCAGTCAACAGTATTTTCTCCCCGAAAACGAATTAAATATCGATTTATGTAGAGGTAGAATTAAATAAATAAAACATTGAGAGAAATTGGAAGTTTCGTGGACCAATGCATTTGCCCTCGTGGGTAGCATAGTTGGTACAACTGTCATCCACTCCATACCGGGTGGAAAAAACCTGGGTTCAAGTCACATCAATGACGAGAGGAATTATTATGGGCGTTTTTCACAACGCGGCTAAGTTAGTCGGTCTTAAGCGAGGGTAGCCTAGTTTTTTCTCCCAGAAACTCTGGTTTTTCATCCAGCAAAACAGAAAATCGACTACAGAACACACGAAATTTACAAACAGTATATTTAGAGCAGTATGGCCTTAGTTGCTGATGCTCCTAAAACCCTTTTACAATAATAACAGCCAATGCATTTTTGGAATTATTATTATAAGTGTAGAAGTATTTGACAATCACGTACATTGCTTACTGACTGTATAATCACAGAAAACTGCTGTTAATACGAAAAAAAAAACTTATTTTTCTACCTATAAGGCAGAGAAAGGTTTAACTGACAGCTGAACAACACATAATCTAGAGATTACTTTAGAAATTAAAGCCAGCAAAGCAACCAATGTTTTCATCACAATTACTGGTTACAATTCTCAGGTGATTAACTTCTATCGATCTCAGAAAGGAGCTCTAATTTGGTATAGTAATCAATGAGGCAGCAAAAAAAGTGATAAACAATCATCTAACATAGAAAAGGAAACACTCGGATCACCACGTCATTTTGCAGAGTAAAATTTTTACTTATTTCGTGGATTAAATTTAAGGCGCGTGAACTGAAAAGTTGAAAAAACAGAAGTTGTACGCGAAAAAAGAAACAGTTGTTTGATGCGCTCGTGTGCATACTTTATTTTCACTGTCTGACAAGAGATAAAGCAGGAAGCTGGTGATCAATATTTCTTTTCTTGTAAGGAGAAAGAAGCTTTGTCTCTAACGCTTGATTTACAATGACTGAAGTCTGCAAAAGATATCTCCTGAGATCGTCGATGTTTGTCCAAGGCGTTTTCCCATTGGATACAAATTTTAGGATTCTGCGACTTTTGATGTATACTGAAGGACCCGTGCTTACCCTTAAGTGCACATTCAACCAACAGCAACATGGAAATGACCTCTACTTTTCCCTTGAGATTTGAAGAAACCCCTTCATATTTCATCTTCAGTTAGCTTCTGCGCTTGAAATCAAAACTCCATCATTTTCTTTTTAAAAATATTATTTGACGTGGGCGTTTCTGTAAGTAACACAATTCATATAAAACGAAGACATTTAAAGCCTATAATATTGTCTTTGGAAATTTATATCCTTTCAAAGACGCTGCCCTCGAAGGTAGTGAAAGGTGCGAGTCGGGAGTAGGCCGGTAAGTAACAGGTATAAATAGAGTTTATGGAGTTCCAAAGAGTCGTCATTTCTATAACTGTCAGAGCATCTTATAGCAGAACGTTGGAGCTTTCTAAAGTGAAAATAGTCAGCGTTGCCAGGAAGTGCAAATTGTTAATGCGAAATTATTGTTATGATTAAAGAGCATGATCAATGTACCTACCTCACCATTTTAAAATTTGAAAGTGCACACTGCTACACTTTCTTCCTACAAATCATTTGAGATCAAAAAGGATATATATTTTTTAATATGAAGACAGCTTTAACAAGACCTACCACTGAATGATCGGATTTATCTGCTGAGAGTTGAGAACCCCAAGGGACTTAGAAAAGTTTTTGCTGTGTAGCAAAAACGTAAGCCATCCGCGAACAGTAGGTCACAGAAACAAAATTCGATTCTAGGAAAGTGTCGATATTATTTCATGTTTCAAAGCAACGGAATGTACCAATCCTTTTTCAGATGTGATCCTGTTATTAACGCTAACCCACCTTTAGCTTACGGGTTGCAGAGTTCCCCCCCAATAGAAAAGTGCGTTTTTTATTCATTAAAAAGATAAAATGTGCGTGCAATGGAATACACGCATTTAAGGGTACAATACATCGATGCCTTCTGGCCTTAGTTGCACTGGAACAAAATAAACCAATCAATCAACTTTACCTTACATTAACCGCTTCAATATATTCTAACAGACATGGATTACGTTCGCAGGATACTTACTGTATTTCTATTTATTTCGCATATACGCTAACCTTTCTTACTGGAAGTTCCAGTACATTAATCTTCTGAACTAAAATAATTACCTTTCACGCCAAAATGAAGTATTGGTTGAATGCCGAAGAAAAATGGCTTATTCATTTCCTCGGTGACCATAGTGCTCCTCACAGTTCGAATAAAAAGCCACAATGAATAAGTAAGGCGCTTTACCTCATTAGCTTGTGGTTCGAATGAACTGGAAAAAACTTTTCAATATGACTTTCACCTTAAACATTTCAGAGGAGTAGAAATACGCAAAGAATCTACTGCTGGACATCGAACTAAAATAAAATACATGCAGTTATTGTGATTTTCTTTTTGTTAAGATGAAAACAATTAGAAAGTGATTCTTCCATCATTAAGAGCAAGTCTGAATTTCTTTTTCATAATACTGCTGAATATTTCCTGCGAGTTTTGCTGAATCTCTAAGAAAATGTTAAATAATTGTTAAATATTTTTTTCTTTGAGCGTCAATCTTCTTTTTTTGGAAGGAAGAAGTCGCAGGCATCAATGCCCAGTGAATACTTACTATATTCACTGGGCATTGTTCAAGAGAGGGGAGGGAATTTGGACCTTGAGAAGAAATTTCTTGTGCTTTTGATAAAAGATTCTCTCCAAAGTCTGTCCATAACGCGTCATGTTTCTGAAACTGTCTTACCAAAATTGAAACAAAACTTAGTGCCACTTCTTTGTCCTTTTGAATCCCTCTTTAAAACCTGCCACCTTTGGGATGAACTGGAAAATGGGTGCGGCCAGTACGCCCCTCTTCTACATCTAAACTGGCGAATGCACGGATGGAGAAATGAACACAAGTTCCTGCTGCTAGCTACAAGGAACTGGTAGTGTTCTACGACAGATCAATACCGTCATTAGGGCCAAAGGTGGGCCTTATTCACCTTATTAATTTTTTTCGTCAAAAAAAAACCCTCGTTTTTCCAAACTCGATGGTGTTCTAATAGTTTTTGCTCGTCTATTTTCTTTGTTGTCCAACATTCTCATCGTACAGCGTATCATTTAGGAAGTGACACAGATATGAATTGACTTCTTTTAGCATCTGATAT
The DNA here is from genome assembly GCF_048544385.1 of Mastigoproctus giganteus. Classification (NCBI taxonomy): domain Eukaryota; kingdom Metazoa; phylum Arthropoda; class Arachnida; order Uropygi; family Thelyphonidae; genus Mastigoproctus; species Mastigoproctus giganteus. The sequence goes on from NC_143576.1 coordinate 214,964,581, forward strand.
TGTTCTCTCATTATCTTGCCAAAAGAACCGAACAGCCCCCCCCCCCCTTCTAACAATACTTTGAAGTACTCTTTACAGTATTTTTAAATTCTTTATACCATTCCAAGCAAGCACTCTGAACGGGTATCTGTTATTTTGAGTACATCCTTTTTCCCTTAATTCTTCTTCCCTCCCCTCCCATAAGTCCCTCACTTCATCGCTGAGTGTCTTTCCATAACTCATTGACTTTTAGGTACAGTTTCATTCCTTCTTCCGGGTCGGCAATTTTCAATTTTTTTTTTACTCTATTCTGTATTTTTAAAATTTGGTACAGAATGAAATTCCGAAGCTTTCGAAGTGGGATGGTGGTTAATGATCAGCTAATGAAAATTCTGGTAGAAAGCTGGCGGTATTATACTACACTTTCATTCTTTAAAGCATTCGTGAATTTCGCTAATGAGGAACCTTAGCTTTGCCCTAATTCTGGGTGTCAGTTCCTCCCAGTGATACTCATTTGTGTTAAGTTTGGAGCTCTGCGCTGCCCATTAAATGTCCCGATGCTCTCTTCAAAGTATGCCTTCATAATAATAACTTTGTTACATGAAATTTTGTCCTACCTAAAATGCAATGGCTGCTTCCATGAAATTGCCACAGCGAAGGCCACACATAGATTTTTTTTTTTTTTTATGTAAACCCCAAACACGAGAGGTATTAGAACCTACAGTACTTAGTACCGTGCTTGGGTTGGAAATTGAGATGAAAGAAGATATTTGTTGACATTGGACTTGAACTTCTGTAGATTGTAATTTTCAGGAAATACGTATGAAGGAAGGTTGTTCCAGAAACGGCAGTTGAATGAATAAACGAGGAAGATGAAAAGTTGGTTTTGTGAGTTTGAAGTTGGACAGTAAATTGATGTTGGCTGGTGGCTGCACGTGTTCGGACTGTTTTGAAAGAGAGAGCGGGAATTATAGAAGCCAATTCAGAAGAACAGTGCCCATGGAAGTATCTGTAGAAGAGGTATGCAGCAGAAACAGTACGTCTATGAGACAGCGAACGGAGAGACTCTGTTAGAGATGAATCATTAATTAACCTAACTGCCCTCTTCTGAATGGAATCAAGAAGCCTGAGAGAGGTTTTGGGGGCACCACCCCAGATGTGGGAACAATATTCCATGGCAGGGCGGATTTGCGATTTATACAGAGTTAGCAGCTGTTTGGAAGAAACGAAACGGCGAGAGCGAAAGAGAAAACCAAGTTTTTTAGATGCAGAGGAAGCAATATTCGTGATGTGCTTGTGCCAAGCGGGATTAGAAGTCAGGGTAATCCCTAATAGAGATATGTGATCATCTAGAAATCGGAGTTTCATCGAAGATGAACATAGGAGCAGAAGAATCCTTTTTGCAAGATATAAGACAAGACTGAATTTTAGAAGGATTGAAATCAACTAATTTTTCTTTGCCCCACTGGAGAATTACCTGAAGATCGGCAGTTAAGGAATTGGTAGCAGATTTTCGAGAAGTTGAAGCTATTGAGCAGGGCAACGTTTCTCAAAATGGAAAGTAGAATGCAATGTGATATCATCGGCAAAACTAACTATGGATAGGATTTCCAGTTAATGGAAGAAGATCATTAATATACAAGAGGAAAAGAGTGGGGGAAAGAACTGAACCTTGGGGACACCGGCATTAGTGGAGAAGTTAGAAGACAGAGAGCCATCTACCATTACCCTCAGTGAGCGATCAAAGAGAAAACTGGATAACCAATTACTAAAAACAGTTGACAAGCCATAAGATGGAAGCTTGTTTAGAAGACCTTTATGCCAAACACGATCGAAAGCCTTTGAGATGTCAAGAGCAATCACTTCTGTTTCACCGAACCTTTCCATTGAATTAGTCCATAAATGGGTAACATAAGCCAGAATATCACCAGTGGATCGACACTGACGGAATCCATACTGGCGATTGTTGATCAGATGGAAGGTTTCTAGGTGGTTTAAGAGTTGGCGGTTAATTGATTTCTCCATTACTTTAGAAAGAGTAGAAGTAATTGCAATGGGACGATAATTGGATGGGACGGATTTGTCCCCCTTTTTAGGATCTGGCTGGATATGGTTCCAAGCAGAAGGAAAAACACCTCTGGAATAAGAAAGTGAAAAAAGGCGGCAAAGAATAGGAGTAAGTTCAGGAGCACAGGTTTTGAGAACAAGTGGAGAAATACCGTCGGGACCTGCAGCTTTCTTAGCATCAAGATTCGTCAAAATCCTTCTGACATCCTTTTGACGGAAGACCACAGAAGGCATTGAATGGAGCGTATTGGGAATGGTGGGAGGTGTTTTACCAAGATCATTAATGCATGAGTTGGAAAAAAAACGCAGAAAATGAAACTGAAGAATTAGAAACAAGCCAATTACGATATGCAACATTCTTCTCTTGGCACATTTATTGGAAAACCAAGGTTTAGATAAAGGACGAGAGATTTTAAAGTGGAGTGTGGGATAAAGGATTCCATTCCTGCAAGAATAATTTCACTGACACGATCTGAGCAAACGTTTACATCAGAAGTTTTGAAACAGTAATCCAACCAAGGAAAAGAAGAAAAGAAGTCTCACAGGTCATCCCATTTTGCATTCTTGTAATGCCAAACAACACGAGGTTGGGAATAGCCATGAGATAAAGGTTCCATTGGAGAAGAGACAATCACCAAGTTGTGATCTGAAGTGCCTAAAGGACCTCTCACTTCGACCGTGTACTTAGAAGGGTTGTTTGTGAGAAAAAGATCAAGCGTGTTGGCTATACGGTTAGGATTGTCCGGTATTCTTATAGATAAATGAACAATCTGTGCGAGGTCATTAGTAATTGCAAAAGCCTCAGCATCTCGACCAGCTGTGTCGGTGTGACTAGAAAACGGAAGCCAGCTGGAATTGTGAACATTAAAATCACCAAGGAAAATTACCTCACTGTTAGGAAAATTGGACTGGAGAAAGTCAAGTTGCAGAGAGGAAGTCAAGAGATTTGTCCAGAAGATCAATATAGGGTGTAATATTCGTGGTTCCGTGCACCGAGAGTGGATCTAATCCATACCATGAGAAGTATTCTCTAGATTACGACACTTCCCAATATCTCTTGTCTCTTTCCGTATTGGAAAGAGACAAGAAATATTGGGACGAGAAAACAAACCCAATATCTCTTGTCTCTTTCCGTATTGGAAAAAGGATACAAGGAAGCAAATTTATACTACATCATTAAAACAAAACTTGTAATCATTTCATTTGCCCGTCCCTTCTTATAATTTTCCCAGTGCTTTAAATTTATTCAAGCTGCCTACTTGCATAATACTAGGTGGAAGTTTATTCCATCAGTAACTCTCTGAATCATGGAAAATGTTCCCACATCTATTCTGATCATCCAGTGTGGGTTTGGTGTACCCTGTACGATGCCAATCGATGGTGTGCATTTGTGTTTGTTATCAGTGGTTTTTGGGCTGCAGCTCATAGAAATTTAGAAATTTATTACATAGAAATTTATAGAAATTCATAGATTCATAGAAATGTATTACATTCAGCTCTCTACTTGTCATGGAAAGGTTTTCCTGTGACCGATCTCAGCTCCAAACTCAAATTCTCTATGGTCCGATGGCCAGATTCGGATGACCAACCGTATCACGTTGGATCCTGTCATTCACTATTCTGCGTCTGCCTGATAGTTTATTTGACTGTGACCTTTGGCTTTTATTTCTTCAGCACATTGCCAATTGTCAACTGGGGAATGTTTAATTCCTGTGCCATACGCGCACAGATATTTTCCCCACATGGCATCCAATTATCTTTGGCATCAAACTTAATTGAAGTACAGTGTCTGCCGAAATGGTGAGCTATAAAAGTGCGTCTTATGGTATTGTATTTTTCCAGTGGCTTTGTCAGTTGTTTTTAATATTATTGCTGTGATATTTAGTTCAAGAAAATGCATTTTATTTTGCGAACCATGCTGTCGTATTTTCCATAGGTGTTAAGGTCCAACATCAATCAGCAATAACAAATAGTCATAAACTTGACGTTGCCGTACATAAAAACCTAAAGATGAAATTCAAAATATTTTGTATTCGATACACAACAAGAAAGGAACATTACAGCAACCTCCTTGGCAATTTTAAAAACACGTGAGAAGCTGAAAAGCTGTAATCTTTATGAGTTTCTTCACAATTTGCATGACGCAGATAGCAGATTCACACTTTGCTATGTTTAGCACGCCCTACTTAGATTCCTGGTCTCGTAATACACGAGTCCATCGTGTGTGGGGTCACTAATTGAACAACCTCCTCAAAGCCACAAAGGTATGATTAGTTTTTTGCTGAAACTAGCTCGCAAAGCTGCTTTAAGAACAGCGTAGTTCATTAATGCCTCTCCAAGGACATACAAACGTAAACTAAGATATTATAGCGCGTGTTTTAAAAGTTTCCATCATTGTAAAGACCTTGGAGCATCTACTAAAACCGTTATTCTGAAAGGGCGCCGCTACAAACTTAAAGATTAATGTATTTTCATGGGGCTATGGGGAACGAAATAATTATAGCATTTGAAATACGAGAAAACAAACCTTTTCCGGGTTAATTATGAAGATTAGTTTCCTGGAAAGCTGTATTTCCATGTAACTTCTGTTTCGCCTGCTGGTCTTCTTAATATTATTGCGATATAAAGACAAGCGTGGAATATCAGGTACTAATAAGAGCAGGAATGTGTCAATGAATTGTCCACAAGGTAAATAAAGCTATGAGGCGTCAACATATTTTTTCTGTAAATTTTTGGTATTCCATAGTTGGTTTGCCTGATTTTTCTGGATGAAAAACTAGAGTTTTCGCTATCAGCGATTACAGAGACCGACTAAATCAGCCGCAGTGTAGAAAAGAGCTACAGAGTTCCTTCTGTCTTGATGGAATTCGAACTCAGGCCTTTTTTTTACACCGGATGGAAGTACAACAACCGTAGTCACTGCAAAAGCCGTGACCTGTAGTCTTCATTTTGACTCATATTTCAAATTAGGATTAACCAAGAAGAAACCCATCCACCCATATGTATTACGTCTCTAAATTGCGTGTATTCTGTGATTGATTTGTCTGTTTGGTGAGCGAAAAAACCTTGAATTCCCGGATAAAAACACGTATGTCTAATATAAACATTAGACAACAAGGAGGAATCCCCAATGGCAGAAAATGCTGATTACAGGAACTAGCTATTATTAATGACTATACGACCATGAGATAGAATTAAAATAGAAAGTGTCTGGGACACGATAGGAGGGAGTACATGACAAGAATTTTGTCAATGAATTCAGCACTGGAGAGAAGGGGTGCAAGAATATTTGCTGATGCCATCGAGGGAGTATTAGGGGATCAGAAAACTAGTTTAGGGTGAGAGATAGACTAATAGTCTGAAGCCTCAGGCAGAGAATAAATTGATTATTGCATTGCTTCTATTGGGACATACAGTACAGCAACCAGAAAAAGCAAGGTGTAAGCTGGGAATACCAGACCTGGTAGATGTCTTCACGGTACAAGAAAATGTATGGATTGTGTTAGGGTTCTTCTTCTTCAGCTCTAGAAGACATAAGCTCTAGAAAAACAAAAATGAAAGTAGGAGTATTTTATAAGCCAAATGACTGTAATGACTTTAATGAACAACTACACGGACACCTAGAGTGAGCCAAGAAATCAGATTGTTGTACCATGGGGGGGAGATTAACTTTCCAAATATTGACTGGAATTTGTGGGTTGGTCATTCACTCAAGCAGCAGAACTGTAATTCGAGAATAACTGACTAATTGGGTGATACCACACTGAAGGTAGTGGGGACCCAAAAAAGACCTTAGAGTAATTGTTCTGTCCATCATGAAGTTCTCTGAGCAGTGCAGACAGGCCACGCAAGGACAGCTCTTGGAGATGCTAGAATACATTAATTTTAATTTTGAATTCGTACTAGTTATCCAGCCTGATTAGAATATCTTATACAGTACTTCTCAACAGTGAAAAGCATCTGTTGGTTTGAAAAGCCTTATGTTATCTGAATACATGAAACAATGCTCACTAAGATTATCAAATAAGATGCTGATGGTTAACTACCGTCCCAACGCTGAGCCTTATGGGTCTTCTGAGATTTTTAGTTAAGCTGAGAGATTTAGAATGATTGAAAGCCACTTTTCCGTTCTAAAACGTGAATTTAATTAATAGCTCCTTCTACTCCTTATTTTTGTTCTTTCCAGTTAATAGTTGATGGTTTAGCCTGTCAAAATAATCCTTGAAGTGTGTAAATAATGCACCCAGTTGTGTGACTACCTGTTAATTTCTTAAGAAAGAAGCAAATTAATGGACGTCAAACTTCCTTTGAGGACCCCGAGGTGTCCAACCGCAACATTCTAAACTCTTTATTATTGAAATGGGAGAAAGAGAAAGAGAGAGAGACTGTCTCTTCCAGCCTTTCTTAACATAACATAAACATACCAGAAATACTTCCTCCACACTCAAACGTCTAGGCTTTCTCTTTTGTTTTCTTATTTTTCTTTAAAACTAAAAATCTCAGATCCTCTGTACCATCGAAATTCTACCGATATTGCCATGAACTCTGTGAATTTTCTGTCGAACTGTAAAGTGAATGCTGGCCAGCTGTTGCGCATGTTTTTCTAAACTGGAATTTTTAATTCCAGGTCATAGAACGGAGTCCATGAAAAGTAATGGCTATAAAGCTTTTTTTAATGACAATTACTATAGATTTCCACAAACCATTCAAGTTTATCATCGCCATTAAAAAACTTGAATCTTTAGAGTTTAGTCTCAAGAGATAATAACTTCTAGTCAAGTCTGGAAGTTAGCGCACATAATTATATGAAAGGGTATGTTAAAGTCATCTGAGAGCATAATAAATGTCTTATAATCATTGTCATTAGCTGCTGTGTCTGGCATGAACCGCTGTGTCTGGCGTGAACCGCTGTGTCTGGCAGTTCACCCATGTAAAACCCCTCTGGAGTTTATTTTAAACGTTGATACCATATGAGTCTACCGAAGTTTAAACGAATTTCTAAAATAAATCTTACGTTTATGAATTCAGTTTCATGATTTTTGAAAAGCTAACTATGCAGTGGTAACACCAATCATCAAAGTTATCTGTTGTTACGAGAATCTATAAATTGGGGGGATTCAATATTAAAATTCAAACTAATGGCTTATATCCGATAATGAGCTTGGTTGTTCCATTTGGCTAGCAATAACCCCCACAATTGCTCTTGGGTAATAACTTCAACCGAGTACAGAACTAGCCAACCAGAAAGATGCAGCAGGTCACACGGAACATACGAGAAATTTCACACAAAATTGGTTACCTAATGTTCAATGCGTGCAAACTTCCTGCACTCATACAACTTTTGCAATTTTTTACAGAAAAACAAGCGAGGTTCCTAGAAAAAAAGAAATTTGAAGCGATTTGGGAAGTAGATTTTAGTGAGTAGAAAGAATCCTGAACCAGAGTTGCAATAATTTACAGCAAACACGTTTTAATCTTATTTATTATGAATTATTCCTGGTTAGACATTTATTATCGTCATTTAAATTCGGATTGTTGTACAATGGAGTATTTTATATTGCGCATGTGTACTACTTCCAAAGAATGTAAAATCAAGCGGCTGTATAGAGCGTGGAATGGGTTCTCAGCAGCACCAATAAAAACAAGCGAGGTGAAATATTGCACTGGAGAAGACTTGTGCCAAGTACTAGCGTATTGTAACAGCAGTTCTGTGTTTGGAGACTTAACACGCTCCACTGGAATTTCATAATTCATGCGGTTGAAAATTTTATCGCTACTACCGCCACCTAGCTACAAAAACAAAATAATTCTATGCCTCATTTTTAATAGTTTGCATTGTTGTCTCTACTGTCATCCAACGGTGCCTGGAGGCTTAAAGTTGAAAGAGAGTGAGAGAGTCATGTTTTATCTCCTTTCTTATAAAGATGACAGACCGATAAAATACTTATAACTTTGAGACTATCTTTGGCTTCCATAAAGAAAAAGGAAGGAACGATTTCTTCCCTGATATTCTGTCCTTGCGATCATTTCATATTGAAAAGGGATTTTGGGAATCTGGTCTATAAAGATTTACAGTAGTTCCATCACCCATCATTAACTATGTTTCAGTCTTTTATAGTTTGAAGAGGAAGGGTGTAATAATTTGAAGACCGGGCATTATATTCCTGTGACTTTCGATTTATACTCACTGCCCAAAAAATTAGAAACCGTGAAAAAATATCTTGTAGTCCGACGAGTCTCGATTACACTTTTTTGCACCGATGGACTTCATAGCCAACGCAACTTAGGCTATGAGGAGTCGATATATTGTGTCTGTAATTGTGCATGTTCTTCGGGTGGTTTGCTGGACGAAAAAGCTGGATTTCTGGAATGCAGAAAAATATGCAACTCTCATATGATTCGAGTGTCTGTAAGAAATGGTGATTAAGCAGATTTTCTTTTATGAAACAACATTGGCGCTAAGAAAGTTATAGAACAAACACAAAAGCTGATGCATTTTTAAACTCAAATAAAAATATAACCGAATATTTGGCATTTATAACAAAAACATCAGTCTCTGTCTGATCTCTTAAACAAAGTCACGTACAATCCATTAAGTATGCAAATCGGAACATTAATATTCATACAATAAGTAATTCATAGTAATTCTGGTGAATTAACAGTTGGATGATTCTGGATGACTATGGTAGCATTTAAAGAGGGAATCGGCAAGGCAAAGTCAAGCCGAGGTGACCAGGTGTCAAAAACATGTACAAAGTATTAGTATTAGTATTAGTAACGGCCGTATGGTGCAAGAAAGCCTATGGCTTATGCTGCACCAGCCAAAAAAAAAAAAAAAAAAAAAAAATCCGAACAAAACAATGATAAAAACAAAAAATAAATAAATAAATAAATAACTAAATAATAATAATTAATAAAAAAAATAATAAAATGAAATAAAAAATAAATAAAAAGGAAATTAATCCTATCATCCTATGCGCTTCCCTTACCCGAAAGTACTATCCAGATGACCTTTGAATTTCCCCAAACTGTCGGCCTCTACCACCCATGAAGGCAACTTATTCCAGTAATTTATAACTCGCTGGCTAAAATAGAACTTCCTGCAGTCCAATCTAAACATTTCCCCCCGTAACTTGAATTTATGTCCCCTAGTTCTAGCATCATTTATAATCTTGAAAATTTCGTCCTCATTCATTTTACTGATACCTCTCAGAGCCTTAAACACCTCAATCAAATCTCCTCTAAGGTGTCTAGTTTCCAAACTCTGCAACCCACATATTCGAAGTCTTTCTTCATAAGGACGCCCTTTTGCCGATCTCACCAGGCGAGTTACCCTTCTTTGCACCCTTTCAAGAAGCTCGATGTCTTTCTTTAGGTGCGGTCTCCATACTTGAACACAGTATTCCAAGTGTGGTCTAACATAAGCCTTATATAATGGGATTATCACGTCCCTATCTCTACTTGCAAAAGTTTGATAGATCATCGATAGGACACCATGGGCCTTCCTTGCAACCTGTTTACAATGCTCAGAGAATTTCATGTAAATTGAACCTGTTCGAAGCTATACTAAAAACTGCAAGCAAGATGGTCGTTAGCTGGCCCTGAAGTACGATGCAGCAAAGAGATTTCAACTATCTTTAGAGCTTGCTGGACCTGTAAGATGTTTTATATCACGGTTGGTTGGTTATTGTAGGGTTTTAGGCACATCAGCAAGTTAGGCCATATTGCACCGTATGTAATATGTCTGCAAACTGATTTTTCTTCCAGGAAACACAGTTTTGCATCCAGCAAACAGCAAATAGACCAAAGAAAGAACAATTTGCTGTTTGCTGGATGCAAAACTGTGTTTCCTGGAGGAAAAATCATGCTTACCACCCCTGAGACTGATTAACTTAGCTACGTTGTAAAAAAAGTCCCATTAAAATTCCTCGTGTCATTGACGGGATCTGAACTCGGGTCTTTGCCACCCCATGTGCGCAGAATGGTGATAATACCAACTGTGCTACCCACGAGAGCTTTGTATCCAGGAACACCGTACATAAAAGGCTTCGTGTGACAGAAACAACCGGCAGCTCAGTCACTCGCCTTCACTTCCTTGGCGGTTCTATAGAGTGGAAAGCCAAGTGAGTGACCATGAGCCACCTGTTGTTTTTCTGTCTGTTGCAGCCCATGTAGTTTTATCGTTGTAGTCAATCTTCATAATGGCGTTTCATCTTACTGGGATAATCATTGTACCTGAGTTTTCATTTAAATGAAAAGCTCAAAGTCGCCAGAAAGTATAGCAAATACAAAAATTCAATTTTGTGGTAAGTTTTTTCCATAAAATCCGTTGGTAATACTTGCGTCATTGGCTTGAAAACAATGTGAAAGATCGTGTTATCCACTAATCATCCAAAATAGGATGAGGTCAGTAATCAATTTCACAAACACAGACGAACGGAGTGAATTTTATCTTCTATAGCTAATGACAGAGAACTCGGAAAAAGTAGTCTTCAGTTTGAGAGATCAAGAGGTTGGTGCATGACTGGCTTCAAAAGCTACTAAAAGAATTCGTCCTTTGCTTATCGTGTGATTATACTTGTTTTTACGAGTTTTCGAGACATGAGTGTGTCACGCAGTTCCTTGAGATTCGATGGAGTTGTAGGCCTGCAGCGAACAGCCCTTTCCAGCTCATCCCAAAGATGTTCAATAGGATTGAGATCCACGGACTGAGTGGGCTATTGCAGCAAAGAAAAGTCATTGTCATGTTCCTGGAACCATTCCATAGTGATTCGGGCTTTGTGCATTATCCTGCTGGAAGTAACCATCTGACTGAGGATAAACTGTCAACATGAACGGATGCACTTGGTCAGCAACGATGTTTAGATACGATGTGGCATTGAGACATGTATCTATGGGTATCAACGGACCCAACGTGTGCCAAGAAAACATTCCCCACATCATAACACTGCCCCCACCATCTTGCACAGTAGTCATCAGACATGAGGGGTCCATGGATTCATGTTGTTTTCGCCAAATTCTGAGCCTTCCATCAAGATGATGCACCAGGAACTTCGAATCGTCAGACTAAGCAACTGTTTTCCAATCCAATCCTCGATAGTCCAGTGCTGGTGTTGTTGTGCCCACAGGAGGCGTGCTCTGTTGTTCTTCATTGACAACAAAGGTACGAGATGTGGCCGTCGGCTGTTGTAGCCCATTCGCGACAAAGTGCGACTAGTGGTCCGTTGCGATATTTTGTTCTGCGCACCAAGGTTGTATTCTGACGAGATGTGCGACATTGTGGCCCGTCTGTTTGCTTGCTCAGTTCTAGCCATCCTTCTCTGACCTCTCCCTCATAAACAAGCGATTTTCTTTAACAGGAGTGCCGTTGAGAGGTTGTTTCTATTCGTTGCACCATTCTCGATACACCCTTGAAACTGTGGTGCGTGAAAAGTTCAGGAGAACTGCCGTTTCCGAGATGGTTTGTCCAGCACGTCTCGCACATACTACCATGCCACTTCGCAGTCCGTTAGATCACTCCTTTTCCCCACTCTTGCTACGGTTTGTACGCCTAACTGATACTAGAAAGGTTGTTCTGCTCATTTATATCCACAGCTGTGGTCATGTGACTTGCAACGTTGTGGAACAAACCATTTGTGTGCACAGCAGGGGTGTACCTAATAAAGTGGCAGAACAGTGTATATTATGTCTGTAAATTGCGTGTACGTTGTGGTCGGTTTGTTTGCTGGATGAAAAATCCGACTTTCCGGGAGGAAAACCCATGAAACCCACGTTTAAGACCGATTAACTCAGCCACAATTTGAAAAAAAGCCCATAAAAATTCCTCGTGTCATTGACGAGATTGGAATCCGGGTCTTTTTCACCAATATGAAAAGGACAGTGTTTATATGCACTATGCTACCGAGTTGAATGTCTTATTCAGATGTTTTGTGAACTCCAAAACAACTTAAGCCATGAAACGTTAGCATATCAGTAAATGTATTCATTCAAAGTCTAGTTTGTCTGGCTTGGGTGAAAAAATTTAGTGGAAGACAAAAAGTTATTGGCTGTTCTTTGTATTTTAGTTATTTTTAGAAATCTGTTGTTACAGCGAGGGAAAAAAATAACGATTTAAAGTGGATTGAGAGAGGAAGAAGAAGAAGAAGAAAATCGAGAAAAATTTAATCATGGAATCATGTAAAAAACCGTTATCAAAAAACAGAACTTTAATAAATTCATTTAGTAAAGATGACGCAAATAGAAAGAAGGGAATGTAAACTGGTTTCAATTAAAGAACCTCAAGCTTTGTCAATATTAAAGTAGCCGTGCAAATAGCGTAGCTGCATTAAAATAATTACTCAACGAAAATTGGATTTTTTGTACTTTCAGAACTTAACGAGTCTCTCAAATTCTTTTATACACCCTGCGCAGTTTCTGAATCTAATAAGAATCTTATTCTCTTACTGTGTCATTAAACAACACTCTACCTTTTATCAGGAGGAAGGTCTCGATACTGCATTTAATACTTTGTTTAATAATTTTGTACACTCGGATTCCAAGTTTCTTTTCTTATTTTACTGTCCATTAAAGCGTCTTATGAAATTCCATTGACGTCATCAGCAGGAGAGGTAATCTCTGTCTTTCCTGCACACGAAAGGTTCATTATTCGTTTTGGCCATTCACTGACTTGTCCCATTGTCCCACTCGCCAATTACCCGAGCATGTGTAATTAATTACGCCACCAGAGGTCCTCACAACCCTAATTTCAGTTACACCCCTAATGAGGTTTCTTCCTGTCTGCAATGTCTATTTACTATGTACTCTAAACAGACAGCAACTTAAGAGATTAATTTAGTGCCATGAATAATTTAGAAGCAAAGGAAACATTCTTAATAAACTACTTAAAATATGTATTTGCAGAGAGGTCATTAAAGAATAATTAAACGTTGTACTGGCATTATAAGATTATCCGAACTGATATAAATATGTATGTTGCGCAGATAGAAAAGACTAATCCAATCGACATTTGACGAGCCAAAATTCCTACATCTTCAGTTTCCATCTGCTGGTTAGTGGTAAGCTTTGGAAGCACAAATTGTTACAGTAGTTCAGCATCTTGCGAGCAGATAGTAACTCGAATGTGGTAATATATCCAAGAAACGGACTAAGTGATATACTCCACCCTTTGAAAAATATTCGGCTACGCTACTCAATGTGGTGAATTGTGCGACGAGATATGGACACATGCTTGCTGCACCGCTTTCCATAATTCCGTCTCATTCCTGGGTGGAGAATCCAAAGCTCGAACGGATCTTTCCACAGCATCCCAAAGATGATCCACAGGGTTCATGTCCGCAAACGGGGAGGCCATTCCATGGTGGTAAAATCTGCGGAATGCTCTTCGAACCATGTTCTAGTCACCACGGCTCTGTGGGGAAGCGCATTGTCCTGCTGGAAAAATTCATTGCCATGTAGGTGCACGACGACCATGAAGGGATGCAGATGGTCCGCAAGGATGGACACGTAACCTGGACAGTTCAGAGATGCGTCTAGACATACCAGAGGTCCCAACGTGTGGCAGTTGAACAAGCTCCAGACCACTACCGACCGTCCACCTGCCTGAACAGTTCCTTGTTGACATGACAGGTGCATAGCTTCGTGCGGTTTCCGCCCACCATTACGTCCGCTCGACGTAACTGGAAACGGGACTCATCGGACCAGGAGACCCGTCTCCAATCATCCGAGGTCCAGTGCCGATGTTCTTTCGCCCAGTTGAAGCGTAGAGTCCTGTGTTGCGGTGTTAGCAATGGTAATCTGGTGGGTCGGCGGCTCCCGTAACCTGTTGCGGCTAATGATCGCCTGATGGTCTTGGTGGAGACGCTTCTGGCACTTCCCTCGTTGAAGTCGGCCGTGATTTGTGCAACTGTTGCTCTCCAGTTGGCTGAAACAATGCGAGACAGACGTCGACGTCCACATTCATCCATCCCATTTCTCCGCCCACAACGCTGTCCACGATGAGATGTTATTCCTAAAACGGCGTATTCCCGATACACTCTTGATACTGTCGAACGGGGTAGTGCAATTTCTGTGCCACCTCGTAATAGAGTGACCCATGTGTCGGACACAAACTATCATCCCGCTTTCAAAGTCGGTTAGCTCACGACCTTTATCCATACTGACATCGGATTACCGTTTACGTAAATGCAGTGATGCAGTGTACCTATATACCTGACAAGCGGCGAGTTCGTCCACCAGAAAGAGGGGTGGCAGCATCGCATTACCCAGGAACCAGGTATCAAATGAATTCTGTCTTCTCAGTGTACATGTATGACTATAAAGCCCCTTAAAATAAATTACAATTAGTGTACAAAAGTTATCTGGACCCAGAAACTGTTATGTGAAGTAGTCCATGAGCAAAAAAAAGATATGTTGAAAGTCTGACCCCGAGATTTCTTGATTGTGCTGACAAAAGCTAAGAAATTATCTTCTTTTCGAAATAAACGGCAAGTTAGTCTCACTGGGAGCTAAATCAATTCTCGGGATTTAAAAATCGGCCGGAATTTTTTTTTTCTCAATTTTATTCCTAAAACTAAAACATTGCAAAAGGAATTAAGCCAAAAGCTTGTTTAGTCTTTGAGTTATTCAAGTTCAAAGAGCGTTCCGGACAGAGGACAAAGCAAATTATTATATAGATAAGGAAGACAAGATATCAATGTACTTTTAATTTGAGGTATAGAAAACCAAGGTTAATACTGCCCTATAATATGGTTCTATGCACAGTTTTTAGGCGGTGCGTCCGCTGGGTGAAGTTTTGCAATATGACGCAAGTTAGGAAAGTTTTGCAATATGACGCAACAGTGAATCACAGGAAGCTGCTTGTTGCTGCATGTTGAGACATGTTAATACGTGCATAGTAGCCGCCGCGCCAAGTCGATGGGCTCAGTTATTCATTAGTAGTGAGAGTGTAAAGTGCTTGCGATGGCATCGTGGTCACGAAATGAGATAAGGACAGTTTTGCGGTATAATTTCGTGCGTGGTTTAACCATAGACCAGTGCTTAGAAGAAATGACTCTTGCACTAGATGATGATTGTCCACATCGTACAACGATATTCAGGTGGTATAGAGAATTCCAAAGGGGAAATTTCACTCTGGAGGATTCTGAGAGGCCGGGAAGGCCACGAACGTCAGTTACGGAGGAAAACGTTACTGCTGTGAGGAAAATGCTTGACGAAAACAGGCGAGTGACCTACCAACAGATAGAGGATACTTTGGGCCTAAATGCACCAGCAATTCGTTCGATTCTGCAAGGTCATTTGCACGTGAAGAAACTTTGTTCTCTCTGGGTGCCGCATCAACTGACTGAAGAGCAGATGACACGACGTGTGACTTGGTGCCGGGAGATGTTAAAAAAGTTTGATAAGGGACAATCTCGGTATGTGGACAACATCGTGACAGGTGACGAGACTTGGCTGTACTATTACGATCTGCCGACCAAGGCTCAAAACAAAGTTTGGGTCTTTGATGATGACGACACACTCGTAATTGTCAGAAAATCCCGATCTGTAAAGAAGAAATTGATAGCTGTATTTTTCAAATCGAGTGGAATTGTGGAACGTGTCGTTTTGGACACGCAGAAGACAGTCACAGCTAAGTGGTATACTGAACAATGCCTGCCTAAAGTCATTGGATCTATGAAGAACCTGCGGCCAAAGTCAAGAATGGACACCTGGTACCTCCATCACGATAATGCTCCAGCTTACCGTGCCAAAGCCTGCACCGAATATTTGACCACGACAGGACTGAAACTTCTCGAGCACCCTCCCTACAGTCCAGACCTTGCTCCCTGCGACTTTGCACTGTTCCCGCATGTGAAAATGAAGCTAAAAGGGAGGCGGTTTTCCAGTGATGAGGACCTTCTATGGGCTTGGGACAACGAGTGTGCTTTACTCCCTAGTGAAACTTGGCAGAACTGGTTTAAAGATTGGTTTTGGAGGATGGAGAGGTGTATTGAATGTAGAGGAAATTACTTTGAAAAAATTAAATAAACAAAGCTGTATTGCAAAACTTTCCTAGTACCCTTTGTATAGGACTACAATGACCACAATCATTATGTCCAACATATACACAGTAATTCAAAATTTGCGTAGAACAAATAGCAGTAATTAAAATTTATTTATTATTTATTATCAAATTATGTAAAGAAGTAATTACGATAATAGTAATGATAATATTCAATTATAAAAATTAATAAATTATGGCACCATCAGCCTTCGTGGGCAGCACAGTTGGTAGAATCACTGTCTTCTCCATCCCGGTTGAAAAATACCCGAGTTCGAGTCCCTTAGATGACGAGAGGAATTTTATGGACCTTTTTCATAACGTGGCTGTGTTTGTCAGACCCAGGCGAGGGTAGCCTGGTTTTTAATCCCAGAAACTCGGGTTTTTGGTCCAGCAAACAGAAAATCGACCACAGAACACTCGCAATTTACAGACAGTATACACGAAGCGAGATGACCTTAATCGCTGATGCCTCTAAAACCCAATAACAACAACAACAGCTATCCACTTCCATCTTTTTATGTGCACTTTTCCACTCTGCATCAATAAATGCAATCTTATTCCATTGGTTATTGTTATCGCTTTATGTCCAGAAGTGATCACCATTGTGGTTACTTCTGCGTCCACTGTTCTTTGGCTCTGAATATATTTCTTTATCTCTCTATGTTATACTTATATTAAAGATTCAAACTACAAAAATATCGATTTAATTCAAATATTCAAATTTAAATTATTAAGATGTAATTGTAAATTATATTTTACAATAAAAATCGCGCTCTCTGTTGGCTGCATTCCTAATATCCCTTAAACGAATCATTTCAAGATACTTCGGTCATTTTGTACTGCTTCTAAGATTCTAATTGATGTCCATGATTTGTGGTATGTTACTTCCGTTTGGAAAGTGAAACAACTCTAGAAGCGGCGTTTGCTGCAACAGAAATAAATGCAAAGATATTATATCCCTGTGAACGTAGCTCTTCCTCATTGCCGTTGAGTATAATAGAGAAACGTAAGCTCTTAAACATCGTTCCAATAAGATGGTAAGATGCACTGCGCGTGCCTTGGACTCGAAGATCACGCTTCTGTTCCAATTACCGTTAAGTGTTTTGATTCCATTGTAAGCATATCGAGTTTTATTTAAAGTTCTACAATGTTTTTCAAAAGGTTACATAATCTTCCCAAAATGCGTCCTTTGGAATAGAATATCCGTTAATTATTTTTAGAAATGAGCGAAACGTAATTAACTCTTTACGATGTAGGTGCTCACACAATGGAAGCATCCTTAAAGGAAGAAAATACGTGAATCGAGATCCTTTGTGAAGTCCTTTATAATGAGCAGTTTACGCTGGTACCTTGAATAAGCAACACTTCACAAATAGAGACGTATATTGTCAATTGAGTTCTACTACCATAATCAGTAATTATCCAGCGCTAATACTCGCAAGAATAAGCACAAAGTTGACTGCAAGAATGGTCCAACGGATGCATATTAGGTTAGGAGGAAGCCATTAGAAACAATGGACCTGAAGTGCATGATGCCCTCTATCCGGGTCTCTCGTTATATACTGTTTTTTTCTCTTATTTTGCTTGGTCAGTGTATAATTACTGCAATGTTAGATTTTCAGCAAGTACAATCGGCAGCCCATCACAAAAATCTTTTCACGATATAAAGATAACAAAACGAAAATATGGTGGAAATACTGTCAGTTCCTTTCGTTTTACACCCAAACAAACATACGGAGAGATATACGAGGAGCCAAGGAGAGATCATAACAGTCATATCACATCAGGATATTTTGTATCGATAAAACAGGATTTATTTTGAAGAAAAACTTTATAAAGTATTTGCTGAATTTATTTGTCGACACTGATACGAAAAGTTTGCTAAGTAGAAATGACATAAATGAAATAACCGAAGATTTTAGTATACAAAATGCCAGTAAAATATGCAGGGATGTCAAAATAGGAATGAAAATGCAGCTAAAAATGAAGTGTTTCTCATAAGCTATAACTTATGTGAAATATAACGAGTGTACAAAGCCGGAATTTGTTTCTTACGTGTAAAGAACGCCCATTTACTTTTTCGCTGGTCTGAATTGATAATCTCAATTCTCAGTTGTCATAGCAACGATTACGTGCCGGATGAATAAATCTTGAGAAACGTATAACGTATTCTGCAATAAATTTCTGCTTCTGAGTAATTCTAATGTCTAGGAATGATTTAGTTATGTCGGTGATTTCATCTTTGTTTTTCATCCTGCTTTCGCAGAAAATAAGAGATGTGTTTTTTATTGTTTTATTTTACTGAAATAAAATGAAAACAATAAAGACAAGTGACGAGTGGCAAAGCATGCTGTAATTA
Source organism: Mastigoproctus giganteus (assembly GCF_048544385.1). NCBI lineage: Eukaryota > Metazoa > Arthropoda > Arachnida > Uropygi > Thelyphonidae > Mastigoproctus > Mastigoproctus giganteus. The sequence continues at coordinate 214,983,027 of NC_143576.1, forward strand.
AGTACAATATAGTATGGCAAATAATTTCATTTTTCATTATTGGAACAATGCATTCCTTCAGAAGATTCTCTAGGCATCTTCTTCATTTACTCTCCCACCTGATCGGATGGAGTAGTGAGATTTGTCACTCCATAGAACCGATTTCCACTGCTCTATGGACCAGTAGCGTTCATTTTATCATGCAGGGCAAGATCGCTGATTGCAGTTAATAATGTTTGGCTTATGCCCCGCCGCTCTCCCACGAAAACCGAGGCATTAGCATTAGTAGAAGCATACGATGCAAGAAAGCAAGCTTATGTAGCATCAGCCAAAAATTAAATTTCACACATCCATTTACTCTAAACGTTTGTCCAGTTCCTCATTGAATTCATTTAAACTATCGACTTCCTCAAAGATGGAAGTTTGTTCCAGCAATCAACAACCCCCTGGCTAAAGGCAAATTTACGCACATCTATTCCGCAACTCTCTTTCCTCAACTTGTTATGCGCCCTCAGGTTTGCAATCTGAGAAAGAGGAAGAATCCCATCATAATTGAGCCTGCTCAACCCATTTAAGGTCTTCAATCAAATCACCTCGCGGGTGCCTAGTCTCCAGATAGTGCAATTTGCAGAACTTAAGCCTTTCTTTGTAAGACCACCCCCTTCGTTCCCCTCACCAATCTCGTTGCCCTTCTCTGTACTCGCTCAAGCAAATCTACATCCTTCCTAAAATGAGGCCTCCAGACCTGTACACAGTACTCACCGTGTGGCCTGACCATTGCCTTATACAAGGGAATAATCACCTCCTTTTCCCTATTAGCACAATTCCTGTATATCATTGACAACACTCCATGACATGACCTGCTCTGGCAGCCTGTCTGCACTGCTCAGAAAACTTCATATCTGACTGCACAATTACTCCAAGGTAATTTAGGCTGCGGAGTTCCGCAAGTACCGTGATCATACAGACCTCACTCCTTGTTTACGCCTTTGATATTTTTGTAGGAATATCTGAAAAGATTGTCTTACCACCCTTATAAATATCCTCTGGCGATATGGAATGAACATCCTTGATCTTCCTTCTATGCATTAGTGATGTGGTTCATGATCTATAAAGAAGGCCCATATGCTTTACTTATAGATCTGAGCCACCTGTTTATCAGAGAAAGTTCAATGGAATACGAAAACAGTGAGGCCAAATACTTTTTAGATCGCAGCGTGTTGGGTATACCAAAATGAAAATAAGCTCCCGTTTGGGAAAGAACAATATTTAACGACCTCCTTCTACATCACAAAATCTTCATAAACACCAACACGTGTTTGACTAAGAATAGGGTATATCCTCTCCTCACATCAAATGCAATATATAGTTGTTCGGTTCATGCACGCGGTAATAATTATTCACTGGCATAATTGTAACCTTAATTAAGCTCTAAATAATCCGCCTGAACACGAATAGATGTCACATTTATGTTTCTCACTTTATGTTTAGTGCTCTTGGTCAGTGGCTATTAAACTTTTATATCGCACTGCACGTACTTCAGCATCTTTATATAATTTTATCGGTTATAATGCTGCTCACGATCTCTGCAGTTTATTACTTCAGCAAGCCATTTGTCAGAATATAAAGGGGAGATGTCAGAGAGTTTTATTACTGCCTCTATATTAAGTGCTCTTTCCTTTTATCACATCGATTTATGGATGAATTTGGAAATCTAGTTTCCATTCTGATCTTTCCGCTCCTGTATGGTCTTCGATTAGATCATTCATCACCACGATTTCTAAATCTGTCCTCCTGTGCAACAACCGTAGTGTAATATATTTATTCTTCTGTCCATCAACGATGTCCGTTTTGTAGATTCTGGGCCACGAAGATGTTCATCCTGTTTCCATTACACGCTGAATTTGCCAGCTTGTCAAACACATCATATTGTTTTAGGTCAGCCAACATTCTCTCGCTCTCTCTCTCTATCTCTCTCTCAGAGTGCAGCAAACTATTTGGATGCCTTAAGGAGTAGACGAAGAATTCACAAAATCACAAGGCACCTGTTGTCTACATGATGTTCGTCCACAAATAACAGTTCGAATCCCATTAAACGGATTTTCGTGAAACATTTTTTGCAAAATTTCGAGTTATCTCTGAATATAAATCAAAGTAAGTTTCAGATGTTTGGGCATTATTCAATAAGGAGAAGTTGAATAGATACGAAGGTTTCAGTGTATATTCCATAAGTCCCTGATAAAAACCCTTGCGGATAGCGCAGTGGTTATAATCACCATCCTTCCACGCTTAGTTAAAAAGGACTAAAAAAGGTACAGCAAAATCAAATAGACCAAAGAATACGCACAATTATAGACACGATATCAAGACACCTTATAGCCTTTAGTTGTTTTGGTGTTAAATGTGAATAATGAACCTGTAATCCTGGAAAGGTTTCAGAATCAATTCCAGTTATATAGCCTTTACAGAAACACTGCTCTAAATTTGGTACAGCAGCTCGGATCATTCTCAAAATTTAAGACCTAACTTTGAATATTTGTAGTGACATTTGCACTAAATTATCATATTAACTTTGGCATATTAACTTACACACACTGGCCAAAAAATACGAACCTTTATTCAGTATCGAATCGGGTTGCCTTTGTTCCAAATAACTGCAAATATGCGGTGCAGCATGGATTCTGTAAGGTGTTTTAGTGCATTTTGGTCTAATTGTAACCAATCTTCCTACAAAATATTGTGCAGCTGCTACAGAGTTGAGGGAAGAGGACTTCGTTGCCGAATAGCTCTCTCTCTCTCTCTCTCTCTCTCTCTCTCTCTCTCTCTCTCTCTCTCTCTCTCTCTCTCTCTCTCTCTCTCTTTCTCTCTTTCTCTCTCTCCAGCATATCCCACACATTCTCAATAGGATTCAGATGAAGTGAATGTGAGGAGAGCCAGAATAATGGTGGAAATCCGTATCATATTCTCCGAACCAGTCTTGCACGATTCTGGCACAATACGCTGTTGCACTGTCATTCAAAAAGTGGCCATCATCTTCAGGGTAAAAGTGTAACGCTGCAGTTCTCAATAGATCTGATACAAAACTCAGGAGTACCTGAGTTTTGTATCAGCTCTATTGAACACTGTAAATGATATTCGACCTTTCACCGATATCAACAGAGCTAGTCCATGCCAACAAAACATTCTCCATACCATAATACAACGTCCAGATGCTTGGGTTGTGTGTATTATTCCTGTACACATGACTCAAGTTCCCGCCCCTTCCTAAAAACCGGGAATAGTTTTTGAAATATTCCGATTGCCCTCAACTCAATGCTGAAATACAATTTAGTAAAATATTGCCAACGTATTGCTATACGAATCTATACTTTTAAATTTAGGGCAGCTGGTAATTGGGTAAGTGCACACTTCCCCAAATTCAGACTCGCTAATGATTAAAAATAAAACCATTTTTCATCCAAGACGTTAGTTCGTTGTAAAAAAAAAAAGTCCACATAGTTCTTTGAAACACTTTAAGTATGACGTATTTCTTCAGTTGACACCCCCCTCATCTAAATAGATAATCTTGTTTATATTCCGATGCTACCACCAGTTAAGAGGAGTTTACAATAAATCATGAATACAATGGTTAAAGAGTATTTATTGGTCACGGGCTTTAACCGGTCCACTCCAAGAGTGCACGTTAGTGAATTCTTCCTCCTGACCACTCGGTTAATTCTTCATCTAAAAGAAAGCCACATTACAAAAACTCTAAAATTTGGTAAGCGATAATGATAAGCTATTAACAATTGCATATAAAATTTAAAGATAGTACTTAATAGTCCAAAATGACTTGAGTACATTCTGATTGACAGTTTTAAAAATAAACTCTTAATATTACAAATCAAAGAAGTTCAGTTAACTCTACATATTACCACGATTCCATTTCATTAAAAACAGATTTCAAAAGTAGTCCTAAACAAGAAAAAAAAAGGCGTGAACTGCTGTTTTATTTTAGGGACCGTTGTAATCCCATTACCGTCAGCCAAATAATCAAACTTAGATTGAGGAAAAATATTACTTCAAAGAATCGACTGCAATAGAACTACGTAAAACTATTGTCTTTCCATTATCATCAAAGAAATACATCATGGAAATTTCAAGACTTGCAATGATTTTCTTAGTAAACATCAATTTATTGATTTACATTTCTTTCGTATGATTCTCCATAATATAGACGTACCAGAGCGCTACCTATGAGTTCTTTTACTTTTCCCATTAATTCATGATTTAATTCTAACATAAAATTCTACAGACATTACGTATTTAAAATATATAATAAACTATTTTACTTTTAACTTAAACTTCATGTTCACGATCATCTTATTTTAGACACCAATTAGTGAAATAATTACACCAATAAATATATTTATGTGACCATACCGGATAATTGCCACTTTCTGCTTTTTTTCTTCGTTCTTTGTTAATAAACATAAGTGGCTAAAGAATCTGTACAACAACTAATTGTATTGCCATCAACAGCTGTTCCACCGGCCATATCTCTAGTCACCAGAAACCGTTAATAGCAGACACTTCATCCCAGAGACTCTTTCGCATGTGAGTTTACTTCTGATGGTTGAAGGAGCGACTGATAAAACAGTGTTCAGTCATGCTAAGAAAGTAAACTGATCTTATGGATGGGTGTGTGTGTGTGAGAGAGAGAGCGATAGAGGAGAATTTATACAGTGGAATACAAGAATACAAAGAAAAAGCAGAGTTAGAGAAAGGATAAAAGATCATCAATAGATAATGTGAAGGTATGCATATCGGATTGGATATCTGTTATAATCTTTTTCAAGATGAAGTAATTAGTTCTTTCTCCAATTGTCCAGAGTGAACTTTGAATTAGAAGAATTGCCTGAATATGGTGAGGAGTTTTCGTACGATATGTTGAAGGATTAGCCGGATGACCTTTTTCAAAAGGGTGGAGTTCCACAACAGGAGGTTGGTACGTGCTTCACTTTGCCATTCTACTTCCCAGGCCGGCGAACTACTGAGGGCTGACCGACACCGCACCCACTATCAAACATTAATGCAAGCCTCCCAGGTGAAACATTTACTCCAAATACTGGAAGAATCGATCCATATTTGCATGGATCGATTATCTGAAAATTTTATAATCGAAGCCTTCAGAAAATGAAAATTTCAGTGATGTAAACAGACATAAGCTAACAGGATATCGTCTCAAGTCCAACTGTGTTATTTTATTATACACTGTTCGACAAAATTATCAGAACACGTAGAAAATAGGATGTAACTCGTGCACAGCTTGCGATGAAGAGGGACAAAATTTGGTATGGTGGTGTACCACAGAATAACAGTGAAATGAGGACACAGAGAGAAACTTCGATCAGGATAAGGGACATTTATAGGAGTTGCATAAGAATTACCAAAAAAGGTCATATTACAGAAGTCGATACAAGATGCTCGAAAATATGGTTACATGACATCAGTACGGCGTAATCATCACCTTCAACGACTAAACAGGTCTGACAGCAGTGAAACATTCTCGATATAAGGTTGTCTCTACAAATTCCATTCTTCCACCAGTACAGACCTCAGCTCACCAAATGACTGTGACTGAGGAGTTGGCTGTCAGCGTTAAATGTGACGCGCAAGGGCATCTCACACATGTTTGATCAGATTAAAGTCTGCTGATCGTGCTGGCCACGGCAGTTGTTGGATATCTTCAGTTTCAAGATATTCCACCGCTTGAACTCAATGTTCAGTCGCGTTATGGTGCATAAAAGGAAAATCTGGGCCAACTGTACCCCTAAAAAGTCGCACATAGGATTCGAGGATCTGTTCTCAGTACTTCTGTGCAGTTACAGTACCACTACTCAAAGCACGAAGAGTGGTGCGGCCGTTGATCATTATCCCGCCCCACACGAGAACACCGCCTCCACCGTAAGGTCACTCGTTTTCTCGTTGTCTCCAGACGAAATAACGTCTATAATATGTTTGTAGTCCAAAATGGGACTCATCAGAGAAAAGAACTGTACCCAATTTGTCGGCGCTTCCGTAGCCAGGTGGGCAGGAGCAGCAGTGCGTAGCACACGCTTCTTGATTAGACCGGGGTTCGAGCCCGTGACCACCAAATACGGAGGATGCGGCAAGGTGAGGGAATGACCACCGCATATCCCCGGAGCAATATGGCCTTAGTTGCTAATGCTCCTAAAAACTAAATAACAACAACAACAACCTAATTTGTTAGGGATCCAAGTCACATGTCTATGGCACCAGTTTTGACAAGCTCTGCGGTGGTTTGGGGTTAATTGAATACAACGCACTGGCTTCCTTGAGTAGAGTCCACTTGAATTGAGCCTTTTTAACACAGTCCAGTTAGATATGTTTTCCTCTCTGGCCGCAGCAACTTCAAGAGACAGTTGATGGCAAGACATCGTAGGGTTTCATCTTGCTGTTAGAGCCAGATAGCGGTCTGTTCTGGTTGACGTATTCTTCTGGCGACCTTGACCAGCTATTCTTGTAATGCTTCCCTTCTGTTATAAAACTGATTCCATAGTGCTGAAATGACACTGCGTGACCCATTAAGCCGATATGCCACCCCCGCCTGCGACTGTCGGTTTCATATTGTCCAACAATCTCAAAATTTCAGTACATGAGAATGCATAAAATTATAATAATTAACGTATAAATAAATAGTTTAAAAGTGAAAAAAATACAATATACGGTACATAATACCATACAATATGTACAATGATCATTCGGTTCTATCAGGAAATGAAGAAAAGAACATAAAATGTTCATGGCTTTTTTTTAATCCTGCATCACAAAAAATTACAAGAAATCATGCTGTTGCAAGACTCCATTACTCAACACGGATAAATGAAGATAACCCATATGAACAAACCACCAACCAGATAACTAGTTCCATGATTGATGGTTAGCTTCCTGTCCAAAGCACAAGATCCAAGCCATGTTTGTTTATTAACATCACAGTCCTTTTAAAGAAGAGGACCTATCTGTAATCTCGATCTACCGATGTGAAAAGTAGTCTTCTGTCTAGTAGCCACCATCATCAGTGCATAGAAGTTAAGATGGCATAGGAAATCTGACAAATAAGTTGATACAGAGAAAATATGATTCAGCAGCTTAAGATACGGGACTGTCCCCCATGTTTCTAAAGCTTGAAGAAGAAGCACAAAGTAGAATAGAAAATGCGGTGGTAGAACATAAAATTACGGGTTCCATAAATAGAAGTTGGTTCTTCTTTAAAGAGAAGCACAAAAACCAAGGATCTCTCTCAAAAATACATCACTGACGTTTGATGAAGCTGATGTTTTTTTTTTTTTTTTTGCTTGGTTCAACATATTCCGGATATGTTTATCAAAATCTCATTCACAGTAAAAGTGACTCCTGATCTTTAACTTCAAAAACCTGGGGAACCGGAATGCCATTGATGAAATATTGATTTTATAAAAACTTTGGCGCTCCTTGACTCTGCGAAACTAACTGAATAGCATTTCTTACGGTTGACGTCGTATAGATAACATCAACCTCTCCTATATTCAAACTATATCGAAGTTCCCTTGAGTGGGAGAGGGATTTGAAATTCCTTTAAGGGGACTTTGTTTTGCTATTAAATTGGAACATATTCAGTTTTGCGTCATTTCAGTCTTAAATTAAATATGGAGAAAATTTGGGCACGATGTCAAATTGTAAAGATAAACATTTTCCTTTGAACATAGAAAGGACTAATAATTTTAATTTTTTTATATTCAATATTAAATAAATAATTTTTATATTAGTTACATATATCAATAATAGTATTTAAATGTTCTTGAACTAAAAATAGGGTTTGCAACAAATATGCCAATTAATTTGGGGTCGTTGGCACACCAGTGTTCTAGAAGAAGGTTATAAGACTGGATATTATTTAAATAAAATGTTTCATGGAACTTAAGAGCCGAAAGGAGATTTAAAATTCAAAGCAGATACTTTCCAAAGACATAAATGAAAGACTCAAAGATAAACATTCCTCGCTAGATACATTCTTTCTCTTTACATTCATTCTGTGAGCAAAAGGAGTAAAGGTAAGAACTAACGAACTCTATTCAAGTCATTGAATTCGTAAGTCAATACCTAATAAAGAACAGCGACCATCTTGGAGTCACACGAAAAGAAATGGTCCTTGAGTTTCTATTCTGAGCGTTTATAAATTATAGGTTACACATTTTTTTCCCACAAAATCAGTCCTGCGAGCACAGGCAAATATTTGGCATCCTTGCTTTAACTGGCCTTTTACTCTTAAGCAAATGGTTTGTTTTCATTTGTGAAATATTAACCATAAGCAACTTAAAGGGATTTGCCTTAAAACTCGCGTTAAAAGAAAACAAAATCGCCAATGCAATTGTCTAGATTTTAAAGTAAATTTATTGAGCGAATTGAAACGTTGTATTTTTCATCCCGTTATTAATCTTCAGCCTATCTTCAAAATACAAAAATAACGAAAAAACATAGTAATAAAATTCTCGTATAAACAACAGAATGCACAATTTTTAAAGAAAAAATTAACATTTAATCTACTGCAAGACCTAATAAAACTTATTGAGTTTTGTCTTGAAAAATTTCAGAAAGTAAATTATCAAAAAAAGGATAGGATAGTTTCTCTGATCTGGAAAACCTTGCGAAATTGAATAAAATATTTTTTTCTTCTGTAATTTTCTTTTATGTATTTGTAATAAATCGACCGTATATACCATCTAGAATTAATCCAACTTCTCCAAAAGAATTTTTGTCGTAGTTGAGCTGCAGTCCGTTCGTAATAAATTTTTTATCAATGCTAACAGGGCAGAGATCAAAGAAAGGGAAAAAGAGTTTCCATTTCTGACTTCAGAGCATCCTTTGCTTATTTATGCGTGTTTTATAGTGCACAGTGATATGTATGCTGTTCAGATCGTGCCATTTATTTATTTATTTATTCAACATCTTCTCCTTGGTGGATATCTCGAAATATTCTTCTTAGAAACTCCATGCGTATTTTCATATCACGTACTGCAATCCATATTTCCATTATCCATTCTAGTTCAGTGACACATGAAGGATCATTTTTCCTATCTTTCCATTATCGGTTCTTTGTTAATATATTCAGGGACAGACTTTGACGTTTTACACTTCAGTCATCAAATCCTTGTCACCTCTCTTACGTATCAAACTTTTTCATATTTCACTTAATGTTGCCAAACTGAATGCAGCACGATATATTGATTGCCTTTTATTGCACCATCTTCAATTGTAAACAGTTACAAGATTGGATAGTGTTGCAATGTCCCTTCACGGCCAAAAAGCTAAGGGTTTACGATTTACGCCAAAGGCAACTAATGCTACAAGGCGTTACTGTATTTTTTTGGGCAAATTGTGGGTATTCTGTGATACATTCAACAACCAATAACAAAAAAACTACAACCAATAACAACTAATTATAGTAATTAAGGTCCTCTGGTGTAGCGCACTAATACTGCACCACCCGAAAGGGTCTTATTCACTAATTTCTCATATCGTGTGGAAAAAATATCTCATATTAATCAGGCTTTTTAATATAGTTATTGAAAGATTGGATGTCCTAAATAAAATATGGATAAGAATAAAGCAAGCTTGCTTAAGGAGTCTGGGAAATGAGAATTTGCAGGGTGGTTAAGACATCCAGCACGACAAAGTTGGAAAGCGATTGTCTCTAGACAGCAAAATTCCCTAAGAATAAACTGCCAGTTGAAAAAAGAACATTCCCATTTCATACTGACGCATAGAAAGTTCAATAGTACTAACTCAATAGAACAGGCACTAAAATCAGACAGGAACTGACGTAATCCACGAACTAATGCCATTTTGCTGTACTTAAAGAACTACGATTTTGTTGTCCTGTATAAGCAGAACTGCCAACATTTTCAATTGATGGAATAAACGATCTTATTTGCACTTCCTTATAATTCGTTTTGTTGTGGTCCCTAGCCCCTTTCAAGCTGTCCCAATGCGGATTCAGTAATTCCTTATACCACTCCATCTACTGTACGAAAAAAAAATCGCAAAGATGACAGGTCCCTTTACTGAAATAGAGTTATGAAAATGAACGAGCCAAGGCATATTTTGTTACCATGACAACCAAGAAACTGTCATAAAGTTTGATAAATTTCGAAGGCTTCGATAGTTTTTCGCTTTATGTTACCCAAAGTTCCACTTTCCGTTTGATCTCAGAAAGGTTAAGTGAAAATAATCATATTTCTTAGTGTATTATCATTTCTGCTACCGGTGGTCTCCTTAGAAACCAGAAGTGTCAGTTTTAAGGTATAAATTCTATTTATTCCTGTTATATCTTTGGTTATTCGTTCTGATATTTCTACCGCTGATGTCAGTTTTATTCAAGGATGCGCAGTTGAGTTGTTACCAGAATGCTCACAATTCGTTTCTTAAATTGTTGATATTTCTATTCTTTTTATGAATTACCAGATTTTGTTCCTTTTTTTAAGGCTTGACTTCTACTTTTTTAGCTCTTGGTTCCTTTTGGGCTGTTAAACTGCATTTGTATATTGAATGAATTGGTAAAGTGTGTATTGCTCACGTTACTACTGTTCAGTAAGTTTGTATGCTTGCACAAGGTTTGACAACTAAGTTCAAGGATTGAAAGAAGAAAAATATTACCACGTCAACCCTTATAGTAAAGAATCGTGAAATAAACTGAGCATTGAAGATTCACCGATCAGTATTTAATCACTTCGATCTTAGAATCGCCTTTTATGTATTGGTGATACGTTGAGACTTCTCTGGTCTAAAGAAATCTCACCCGAGTTCATGATGCTCTCATAATTAATCTTAATATTTCAATGTATCATCTTGCAGCCCTTGTGGGTAGCAAACCACAGTTGGTATAATCACTGTCTTCCTTACAAGGGACAAAAAAAAAAAAAAAAAAAAACCCTCAGTTCCGTCGATGACGTGAGGAATTCGGTCTCAGGAGAGAGTAGCATGGTTTTTTCTCCCGGAAACTGGGATTTTTCGTCCAGAAAACAGAAAATCGACCACAGAACACACACAATTTACAGACAGTACATACAGAGCAATATGGCCTTAGATAACTGGTCTTAAATAACACGAGATAACTGTCCTCGCTTTGCACTGTTGGATAATCACCGTTCTCTCCACCCCTGGTGGAAAAGACCCAACTTTGAATCCCATTAATGAAGCGAAGAATTTTTATTGGTTTTTCATCACAAAACTTGGATTTTTCATCTGTTTATTTTGGAGGATTACTGATCCAAGATATATTAATAAACTTACCTTATTGTCCATTATAGTGATCAAGCAGATTTCAACAGCTTTAGATGTTTATGTTTAGTTGTTGCTGTTTAAATTTATAATGTAGTAATTTATAAATCCATATTGACACGAACAAAATATTACTGAATAAATTTAACACAAAACAGTTATCTCAAAGTAGTAAAGCTATTGTGGAAGCGGTAAAGTCCTACAGAAACGCTGACAAAAGACTACGAGATCAGTATTCATTCAATGCTCATGCAGAGCTTGGCAGACAGATAATGTTAGCTTGAGAGGAAAATGCTGGAACCACTTCCGAATCTCAATATTAAGCATCAGCATTATTCAGCGCAGTGGAAATAAAGAAAAGTAGAAAGAGACGGCATTTCCATAATTATTAAGATCTGTGTTCTTCCGAATAATGTGAAACTCAAACAAAGAGAACACCAAAGCAATGGAAATTCCTTTAACAAGTCGCATTAAGCGAGGTAGGAAAACGGGAGAGCACGTCTTAGATATTCAAATACATCGAAGTACGTACACGAACCGGCGCTCCCTGGTGGAACTAACTTGTGTGAATGACCTGAAAGTTGGGAAAGTTTTTCAAACTTAGATTTCATTAGCATTCCCAACTACGATTAAGCGATTTCGTACACATAGAAAAACCAGTTCGTAAGAGGACAGGAGTGATCCTGTAAATATGCTTGTAATCATCAACCCATAATACCGTCTTTTCACTATGAACCGTGTTATAATACGATATAGGACTTCCATGGTAGTATAATGGATTCGATTCTCTGTATCAGTTTGAAAAAGACCCGAGGTTAGCCGATCTCGGATAGAATATAGTTGTTTTGTACTTTAGCCTATCCCTTGAGTCATCCTCTTAATGATCTCTTTGGTATTCTAACCACTGCCTCAGAGAAGGCCATATGCAAACAGTACTTCAGTTGTATTTCCTTTCAGCTGGTGCATGAATAAATGACGAATAAATTAAAACATATAGAGTGAGCATAGATGCATTAATAAGTGATGAACAAATTAAAATATACAGAGTGACCATAAAATATCTCCCTATAACGAATTCAAATTTTTTTTATGTCAGCTAATCATCATGCAACAATCTATGAAATTCAAATTTTATCTAGGAGATGTTTATACGCAAAGAATTCTGCGTGGTAGATTGGATTCAGGACCGTACTTGAATTACGCACACGAGGCGCTATCTGGAGACCCGCACAAAGCTAACAGAAACCATAGATGGAAAATAGACATTTCATGGAAATAATAGGGAATTGGAGAGGGAACGTTTTTATCTTTATTCCGTAGAACAGCACTTCTTAAAGTGAGGTCTTCGGACCCATAGAGAGCTGCAGAGCTGTTGATGGAGGTCCAAGAGTAACATTCTCTAATATTCTATATTGAATAACTAATAACTAATAAAAACAATTAATCCATATTAATAAATTTACCTCTTCTTGGATATACTTGTCTTTTTTTTTTCATTCTCAACAAATCATATCGTATTTCCCCTAAGGGCAGGATTGACCACTGGGCCAAGACAAGACATGATATGACTCAGGGCGCCCCAGAGTCTTTAGGGACCCTTTGGCTTGACATTTTGTACAAAAGTAATAAAATGAAAATGAATATTTCTATAAATATTCATTCGACATTAGTTTGGTTAAAATAACAAACAATTAAAATTTCGTACTGTAAAAATAATTTATTTTTATCTGATTTATCGAATTTATTAATCAAATGATTATTTAATAATGTAATCTATCAAAAAGACTAAAAAATAATGTAATGTGGAGAAGTCATGGGTTTTTTTTTTAACACTTGCCTTTCTTTGAAACTGTTTTTGATTAAAATGTGAAATGATTTACAAGAGAACATAAAGACCAACCTGTAACTTGGAATAGCTTGAGAAGTAATGGCGTCTCAGCAAGGCCTCGTGAATTTGCAACGAGTCAATTTTTATAAATTTGAAAAACAGCAATCAAAAGGTTTCAAATGATAAATAGAAAAATACTGCTAAATGTATAAAAACGAGCAGTATTTTTGCTGATACTCGTTCTTGTGCTCATGTGACTCTAAATTGTCATCAGAAATTCATTGTGGTTACCAAAATCAGAAATGCGGCTTGTTTTCATAAAAATAATGAAATCATAATTACATATTAAGATTAATTAATATTTTGAATCAATTTTAATATTAATTAATTTGTAGTAATTATAAAAAAATATCGCCGGGATTGTAGTTTTCTTTAAAATGAGGCTTTCATAATAATTGATTGAGATAATAATAATTCTCATATTTTAAAATACATTATAAATTCAATTGTCCTAATTCTTTAACTCCATTCGGCTCCTGTGATGAATTGAGGTCTGGGTCTCGGGCTGTACTTGCCATATCCTTGTTAAGCCTCTGCGTGGAAATGCATATAATATAGTTTATGCATATTTCGACGTTCTGATAGAGCTTTGGAAAATGCCTTCGATAAAGTTGATGCACTCGGAATACTCCAACTCAGTTTCTTATAAAAACAATAAGAAACTGAGTTGGAGTCTTCCGCAGAATTATAGCGCTATCAAATTTTCTTACAAAATACATGTACTATGAAGGAAGAGAGCAATGAAAGCACCCGGTCAGATCAAGATTTATAGAAATTTCTGTTTGAAAAAAACTTTAAAGTACACTTCCAAAAGAAGCATTTCGGCCTTATGGTGTCAGCTGATGTAGGGGAAAGAACAATTTCTAAACTTAAATATAAAAATAACGAACTGCTATTATAGGACTATATATTTCACAATAATTTTATTGTGTATTGGACGCTGTATTTCTTTTCAAATGATGCATAAAAGATATGATTCAGGAAATGCTAAGCGAAGAAGAAGAACAGAAAACTTAAAGGAACTTCTTTTTGTCTTATTTTTATGACCGTCTGAAATTAAAGATGAAGAAACAGAAGCTGATGAAGTACACTATCTAGAAACAATATTAGAAAATGAATTTATCAATCAAAGAGGAGAAGAAGCAGCCCAAATGGAACAAAACCAATTTCAAGAAACACAATATAATCCATCATTGTCTTATATCAATGAAGAACCATCCAAAAAGTTTCCATGACATTGCAAAGTGGACAATAAATATAAATGAAAAGTTATAGAATACTTTTTTTTAGAAATAAACCTAAACAGGGACGCCGTAGCCGAGTGGTCAAGCCAGAAAGTTCGCAAATAGATGTGCTATTAAAGGTGGCTGAAGAAAAATGTGAAATGGTTAATTTTTTTTTTTTTTTTTTTTTTTGGTACCAGTAGAGCTATGTATTGCTCTACTGGTTTACTACAAATTTAACGAATAATTTTACAGCGACTTCGGTGATTGGAAAAATATTTCTAAGACTTTGAATGACCATGAGAGTCTCAAGGATCATATTCAAGCTGTGTGTACATATAGGAAGAGGCTTTCAATTAAAGAACGTATTGATAAGGAATTAATGGAACGAATTCAATCTGAAGAAAATTACTGGAGAGGTCTTTTGAAAAGAATCATTGCCACTGTTCAACTGTTGAGTAAGTTAGGTTTAGAATTTAGAGGAAGCAATGATTCTATACACCCTGAACATGACTAATAACTAATCTGAATATAAGTGAACATTACTTAACTTGCTTGGAATATCTCAGTCAATTTTACGAATTTTTAAAACATTATTTGGAAATGTATGTTAATTGTGGACCTGGAGGTACAAATTATCTTTCCCACAAAACTTGTGACGAATTTATAAATTACTATCGAATAAAACAAAATTAATTTTAATATCAGAAGTAAAGAAGGCAATTTATTTTTCAATAATAGTTGACTAAACGCTTGATATTAGTCATGCACATGATTAATTATTTATAGAACACAGTTCTAGAGACCATTACACATCATGTGCCAATCATTCTTTAAATTTGAATGTCAATAATGCAGCAGAATCTTGTCCTGAAGCAGTGCTTTATTTTAAAGTTGGCATGAGAGCTGGCATAAACCAGCTCTGAGCACGTCCAAGATCATTACATTACATGCGTTTCAGCCTTACCTGTTGAAGCGCATGTAATGTAGGCGTTATAGTACTCGTCTGTATTACTGAAGCGGTTCTATACCTCCATCAAGAGGCGAATCATAAATGTTTTTCCGCAACCAGCTGGGCCAGTCAAAGAATATTTGAATCGATTCGCGATTGGAAGATAACAGACTCCAAATTACACATGCGAGTAGAATCTTTTGTTTGTCATTGACCATTCTCATTAAGTTGCAGAAGTCCTCGTTGGTCATCAAGTTTTCGTCTTTCTTTGCAATTGATTTGAGTCGGTTGAGCGTGGCGAGCTTTAGATCCTCGTTCATCTAGCTGTTTGGATAATTGTAAAAGTTTCGAAAGGAGTCTTCTCGCATTCGTGATACAAGGCTATGCAGGTCATTCCTGCATGCTTCGTCAGGGTCACTGTCGTTGTTGTCTTGACACATCGTCTTACATATTTCAATCGTTTTGCCAATGTTAAAGTCCGATTCATACAATTTACCATCTAGTATGAGCTTTTAATTGTCGTCGTAGATCTTGGCATATTTCATCTGACAGTATCTCTGTTTCCTCATTACGAAATGGAATGTGCAGCGTTACCAAGCGTTGGTTTGTTTATCAAGATTAGATGTTTTGGATATGTCAGACGCATCTCTACCTTCATAGCATTATCAGCATCGACAACTGTATAATATGAGTAAAGCAGAACTCCCATGATTACTTTTAAACGCCTGTCTATGAGGAAGCGAACTGTATATTATAGTTTTACTTTGCGATTTTTGATTGGTCCATATTTCTTTGAGAAAGAAGTTAATGAGGATACTCAAAACGTTTACAGTAACTGGGTAAAGATATAAGGTATTTATTTTCTGTCATTGATTTGTCCAAATTAGGTGAACGATTCATCCTCGAGACAGCAATAGTGAGAAGATGGATTGCCACATCATTTCCATCGGAGTGCAATCAGTTTTCTCAAGAATGCATTTGACAGTAGTCTCATTGGTGGAGTTTGATATTAATTGGTCTCCGAAAGGTGCAGACTTAAATCCATAAGACACTTTTTGCTTGTGGGACTTCTTGAAAGACCGTGTTCACAAAACTCATACATGCGATAGAAGAGAGTTCTCCAAGAAAGAATTATTAAAAATATCCTGATCCCGAGCCCTTTAAGAAATCTGTGACTAATTTTGTTTCTGAATTAGTCACAGGCAGTGGCCGAGGCCACTTATCCCTAAATATATTTTGTAATATTTTCTATTCTTTTTAGGTGATAAATAAAATATCTATTCATAAAATTTAAATTCTTCATGGGAAATTATTTTATGTACACCTTGTATTTTTTGCTGATCCATCGTGTTTAACAATACTTTGTTATTGTTTCTGTTCTCTTTTAATACCCAAGTCTTCTTTTAAATATAGCTGTAATACATATGATAAATCCTTGAGTGCCTATCATCTTTTTTCATTCCATTCAGGTTGTATCCATCCCTGTCATATTTTAGTTTGTCCTGAACTATTTTCAATTCTGCTGTGAGGATCAGACACCTAGAAGCATAGGTTTCAATCCTTTCCGTAAAAATGAACAGGATTGATTCAAGGAGAGAAATATATTCGCTGGGCCCTCATCAGTAGCCCAGAAATGAATTAATAATTTTTGGTTAAGTCACTGTAGTTATGCAATGGGGCTTAGGGAGGAACAAGCATTCTGTGTGTTATCAGACACTCAGTCTAAAACACTGATGGATCCAATATCTTTATATTTAAGAAGATTTAGGAGAAGTCCGATTGGCCTACCTCCCTAAAATCCACTCATGCACACCTTCTCGATGGTAAGCCCTCTTACGTCACTTTGGTGGCAACGAACGTGTAGAGTGGTTCTCTTCAAGACACCTGGTCAGCGTGAAGAGGAAAAGACCAAACTCTCCACCCCCCTCCTCCAGCAACTTTCAGTTCTGCAATATTAGGTACAATTCGTCTTTGGAAAAGTAACTGTTTGTGAATACTCGCACCACAGATAGTCTTTGCTTTTTTTCTGTTCCTCATTTCAATTAAATTTTCATCTTGGGTGTCTATTATTATTATTGTTGACTTAGATCGAAATGGTGTTCTACGAACTGGAACATCATCTGTTTGTTTATAGTGCAGTTCTACTGCGAAGGCCACTAGTTTACTCTTGATTTTCTTAAATGATCATAGTATCGAATCTCTGTATGACTGATAACGTTAGTGAAGTCGCATCTTCAAGTTATTCAGCAACAAAATTTAAAAAAGGCTCTTCCGTATTTGTTTTTTCAAATGTCGAAATAAATAGAAAATAACAACTTGTGTGCTAGAATGTTTAGATAAAGACTTCTTGTCGATGTTCTTCGATATTTTCTTAAATAACTCTGATTAAATATCTTACTGCATAAGCGCATTGGTGAATTATCGACCATAAGACACCATAGGAAAAATTATTCGCTGTTCCAAAGAATAACGATCATAAACTTTAAACTTTTAGAGTAGTTAAGACTTGTATTTCTACTTCATTGATTCTTGTTGAGAAGTACACAGAGAAACTGTTACGTGTATCCCTTTCTTTTGACAAAACGTTTACTTCGGCTGAAAAGCCAGTTTCATCAAATATATCTCGCACACAATTCACAATAAAATTTCAGGAGAAGACAAGTTTAGATGTCCCCAGAAACACTCTACAGTTTGTCCTGCTTCAGAAGAGAAACCATATTAAGGTAAGCGATATTTTTAACTTATCAGATTTTTACATTCATAAGAATGGTATTAAAATTTTGATATTTAGAACATGGATACACCAATGGAAACAGTGAAAGGAGCGAAGGTGGAGTTGGCTTTCTGGTCCATAAAGATATAAAAAACAACATTTTGGATTTCAAAACTACATCACCAAGGGTGTCAAGACTAGTACTCAGGATTTCTAAGAGGTATAAGCTAAAGGTTATAATGATATATGCATCAACATCGAGCCATGATGATGAAGAACCTCTTCATCATCATGGCTTCTTCAATGCTAAAGTTGGAAAGGGATATTCAATGCTAAGGTTGGAAAGAGACAAAACAGCGCAGATTTGGATATGAAATCCAAATTATATATATTTACATATTTCTTTTTATAATGTATTGATTTATTCGGCTGAATTACTTTATTTAAAAGTTTAAATCTATTTAAAGGAAATTGGCATTGACTAAGATACTTTCAATTAAGTCCTTTTTTAATATTTGTACATCGACTAAGCATCTAGAGGACACTGCTGTCGAGAAAGAAAATCGATACGTCAATTGGCGAAGAAAGAAATTCAATGAAACTTCATTTTTCTGGTCATAAATCACGCAATAGCATTATGACATGAAACTCCGTCCATTAAATATGAAACTTTGCAATTTAAAATATACCATTAGTGAAATTTATCTTCCGTTACTTCGCACATTAATAATTAATAGCTACAAATTCCTTAAAACCCCGTCAAGATATGGGGCCTTGACTAATGCAGTTCATTATAAATAAGTTTAAGATAATTGAAATGCTATTACAGTAAAACCGACCATGAAACTGTTACATAGGAACAGCTTCGGATCACATTTGTGATCTATTGATTTTATGAAAGAAAAAAATCTTGATTAAAAAGAGTATAAAACGGAACTCCATTACTGTTCTACGTTTGTTTTTTGGGGATTTTATAACCCGTCCTCCTTAACAGTTGATATAATCACCGTCCTCCCAGAAGTGGTGGAAAAAAGACTGAGTTCGAATCCCGTCAATGACGTGAAGAATTTAAGGACTTTTTCACAACATGACTGAGTTAGTTTGCTCAGGCGAAGGTCACATGATTTTTTTTTCTCCCAGATACTCCTCCCATCCGATTCGGTCATTTTGTTGCTTGCTGGACGAAAAACATGCAGTTACAGACACGACATATACGGCTACTTCATAGCCTGAGTTGCTTTGCACTTAACACACACACCTAGGCTATAACTATTAATATATACCAGAATTTAGCAATTTTTAAGAATGATTCATATCTAGAACAGAATTTATTTCTTTAAATCTAGATGGACAAACGTAAATGATGTTCGAAGGATAAACTCAAATCAGGATTCGAAATTCCGATTATTGCTAGTCTGTGGTAGTATAAATCTACTCATGCACTATTTATACTGACCTAAGACACGTCATGAAAGTTAGCGTGGACCCACTTCCAGAGATGATATGCCCACTCTTCTACAACCTGTAATTAACTTTACTACCAACTCGAACTTTGCAAACAAGTTCGAGATGGTAGTAAAGTTCATATTGAAGTGCAGGAAATCTGTCTAACGACGGTGAAAAAGCTGAGCATAGCTCTTTCTTCTTCACTAATCTTCCTGTCACTGCCTTCCCCTTTCCCGACTTTCACTCGATTTACTACGCATCCACTGTGCACTTGTACAACCTAAACTACACTACGGGTCCCAGGTATACGCATCAGCCAAAAATTCTGTACTTCGATGGCTACTGGAGCATTTCGAACATCTCCTGTCCAGAAGATGTTGGTGGAAGCAAATGAACCACCGTTAGCACTTCAACGTAAGCAGTTGTCTCTAAAGTACGCTTTAAAACTGAAATCCTTCCCAGACCATTATACCTGGACATCTGTTTTTGAGCCGAGATAGGAAAATTTGTAAAACACCACCAGACTGCCAATCGTGCTTTCGGTATTCGTGTCCAAGAGCTGCTCAGAGTGCTTACCATCACGGTAAATAAGGTTGCTCAATCACAAAAGTAGCCCCTTCCACCCTGGTATGCTCATATTCCGGCATGCAAATTTTCCCTTAAGAACTGGGGAAAGTCAGATAATACTCCATCATCTGTCTATCTGCGGTTCTATTCAGCCCACTGAGCTGAACATTCTGACCTCATTAGCTTACATAGACAGCTCGAAGTCGGAATCATAAGTAGGATCTGTTGCTGTCTTCCCAGACAGTACTGTATCCGAGCAGATTCTCCCTGAAAGCAACATATTCACTGCAGAGCTGCATGCTATAGAGTTAGAGCGTTAGCCTTGGATCGCATAAGTAATTGTCAGTTCCAACGGTTTATATTCCGATTCTTTGAGCGTCTTAGAGGCTTTATTATCGAGATATAACCATCATCCAGTTCTATCTCAATTTCAGCAGAATATCCATTCTCTCCAAGAAGGAAAATATGATATCCGCTTCTGCTGGATTCCTAGCCACATTGAGATTAGGAGAAATGATCTGGCAGATACAGCATCCAAATCAGCAATTCCCACTAAAAATTTCTGCCAGTCAGTCTCCTGTACAAACTCTAGGAAAATAATACACGGCAAGATACACTCCTAATGTCAGGCTTCATGGAATAGACAGACAACAAGTAAATTACATCAGATAAAGTCCGTAATTGAACAGTGGCAGTATAGTCTGCGCAGGAATCATAGCAAGGAAGTTGTTCTTTCTCCACTCCGCATAGGACACAGTCATCGTACACAGTCTTTCCTGCTGAGAGCAGATAAATCTCCTATGTGCGAGTCGTGTGACACAAATTGAACAATAAAACACATTTTAATTGAATGTGATCATTTTAATAGTGAACGAGAGCAACAACTAGCCCAGATCCTCCCCCACCTGGAGTGTGATCAACTTGCTGATCCTGGACTCTGTGTCTAGGGTGGAGTTTTACAGGAGAGATGACCATCTCCTCTATAACTGCTCTCATGATCTTCTGTCTTTCTAATTCAATGGAGATTCCCTCTTCTCCCATCTTCATCTGTTCAACCTGAAACCTCACCCACCATTTAATTTTTTTTTTTTTTTGGTTTTAATAAAGGGCTCATCTCATGCAATTCGGAACAGACGCACAATCCAGTACGATCTTTGAAAAAATGGCCCGCCTCCAAAAATCAGTATCAGTATCAAAATTAAGGAGCAGCCTTCCGGATGATCACTGCTCCTGATAGCAGAATGCTAGTCACAACACTCCAATATAGCATAGATTAAACCAACACCAGTTACATAATTGGCTTGGCTTTTGGATATAATCACCCCCCCTTCCACAAACATATTGTCATATTAGGCCACCCGAATATTAATTCCTCTTCTGTGCTGTCTGTATTATGTCCGTAAATTGCGTGTGTTCTATGGTCGATTTGCCTGGTTCGCTGGATGAGAAATCTTGCTATCCACGCCTGAGACCATCTAATTCAGCCACGGAGTGCAAAAAGCCGATAAAAGTTCCTCGAGTCATTGACGGGATTCGGACCCGGGCCTTTTCCACCTGGTGTGGGGAGAACGATGACAATACCGCTGTGCTACCGTGCAGACCAATCCACAAATAGTGCGCTGTGGTCTCCTTGGCTATACACTGATCGTGAATAACAGTTTTTTATCAAAAGAAATCTGAGATGCCTCCACATGTTTCTGACGGATAGCGTCTCTGTATTAAGTTTCAGCACGGGCTTTACAGTTTCTAAATCCAATTTCTAACCATTTCGGGTACTTTAAATGCGTGTTCCCTCATAACTGAACTGAGCCTGAGGAAATACGCATTTACGGGCATCACGTTTCGAAATTCAAACTCCTACACTACGATCAGCCATTTGGTTTAGGAACATCAATCCCATTACTTCAGCACGTCCCTTCTATGCCCACTGCTTTCTAATCTACTTTTCTTCTTTGAATTAATTGCAAATAATACAATATTATTTTATTAATATCAATAGTTATCAAGGGACAATTTCTGTTTTTTTTTTAAGAGAATAAAGGTTTCAAATGTGTAACTAAACGCAGTATTGTTGCTAGACTAGATTCGTCAGCCATTCCAAAAATATGCGACGTTACTTCATCACTAATGTACTTTGCAGCCAGTTAGTTGTCTACTAAGTGGAGAGCATTTCATTTTATCGTCTACTGTGATGTGTGGCAAGAGCCGCCACATCAAAGGACGAAGAGAGACACATTTCCAGAGCACTTTACATGGAGATACAGGTCACGAGTGGAGCTATACATAGATTTTTTAAGAATACGAGAAAAACAATCACGAATCCACTCAGTTGTTTCTAAACTAGTAACAAGGGCCTCGAAAGTAACGAGTGGTTCTGAGTTCGAATCTTGTCAGTGATGCAAGGAGTTGTTATGGTTTTCTTTTTTTATCACAATGTGGCCGAGTTAGTCTGTCTTAGGAGGTCCCCAGAAAGTGGGGTTTTTTTCGTCCAGCATACAGGCAAATCGACCAGAGAACATACGCAATTTTCAGACAAAATAAATATATGGGTAGATGTAATCATTTACAGGGGACCATAATGTCATAATTTGTTTTTGTTTGACATTGGAAAGACCGATTTGAATTACCATATACATTTTGTAAAATTTACTGCCCTGAAATCTATAGCCTTTTACAATTTTTAATTAACAATAAACTTTTTGCCATACCTCAGGAGCTTTTGTGTCAGCGGTAATATTAGTTTAACTACCATTCTATCGAATGTAAAGACTGTTAATACTGGTGCTCATAAAAACCATAAAGAAGAGTGCTGTTGATGTACTAGGAGGCAATGACTTCTCTCACCAAAGTCACCTCTTTGATTTGGAAAGAAATTTAATATCGGC
The DNA here is from genome assembly GCF_048544385.1 of Mastigoproctus giganteus. Classification (NCBI taxonomy): domain Eukaryota; kingdom Metazoa; phylum Arthropoda; class Arachnida; order Uropygi; family Thelyphonidae; genus Mastigoproctus; species Mastigoproctus giganteus. Next base: position 215,005,999 of record NC_143576.1, read on the forward strand.
GACAAACAAAAAGAAAAATGCCAGACAGATATTTCTTTTATCTAAGGTAGTTGAATTCAATAAATTCGCAACTTGAACAATCTTTAACTTGAAACCTTCAGTGTCCAAGAGTTCCGTACATTCGGAAAAATGAAGAATATAGAGAACACTTGAGAGACAGGAGTATTGTATTATCTTTATTGCAGTACTGCAATACTGAAGACTAGTTAGGGGAGAGGAAGTAAACAGATAAGTAGGAATGCCGTGTGTGCACTTCAGTGGGAGAATGAGCAAGATGACATTTTAAGTGATTTTGAACGTGGCATGGTAGTCGGCGCCAGAGACATCGGTATGGTATGCCCTAAACTGCAACCTTGCTGGGGTTTTTATATACGACTGTGTCTCGGGTGTATCGAGATTGGTACAATAACGAAATAATCCCAGACAGCGGTCATGTGGTCGGAAACAGCTCATTGATGCGAGAGGCTTCCCGTACAATGTTACGGATGGGGTATCGCAGCCCACCACCGAACAGGTTCCATACTTCTCAGCAGAAAACAAGAAGGTACGATTACAGTGGGCTCAGAAACATTAACACTGCACAGGGGAGCATTCCAAAGATGTTGCCTAGTCTGACAAATCTCGGTTCTTGCTGTGTCACGCAATGAAGGCCATAATATCGGAACAGCATGAGTCTGATCTGAGTCGATCTGAGGCTTGGATTGCAAGGCCTTTTTTTTTTCTCTGAAGTTGTTTTGAGTATCTTTAATATGGCACTTTTTTATGTTCTACATCACATGGTCAGAATTGTAAAGATCTGATCCTAGGAACACGAGAGTGAGTTCAATCTACTGTGATGGCCGCATTCACCATATTTCAATTCAATTGATCAACCTGTGGGGTGAAGTGGAACGAGCTCTTCAAAGTAAAGTTTAAGCAAACATTCAATTTATACTAATTGTTGGAAGTCGTTGAACCAAAATGGGGCAGCCTCCCTGTGGCATGCTTTCGGCATCTCGATAAAACCATGCCAGGACGAATCCAGGTTATTCTGAGGGCTGAAGGAGAACTCCACGCTATCAAGTTGGTGCACCTTATAAAGTGCTTAACCAGTATATATTTCTTGGATACTTCTGCAAGTTAGTTAAAAAAAAGGGACAGTTCTGCCATCTACTTGTTAGAAATAAGTATAAAAGCAACTGCATTCACTATAGAAGCAAACAAATCAACGAAATATTGCGTTATTTCATCAGTAATTTGATAGTATTGACAGTATTTCATTGAGTTGTAACTTCTTCACAGTTGAGTTGTAATCTTACCACAAATTAATGATTTATGATTGTTTGTATTACTTCCGTGAATTGCGAGCGTTCTTTAGTCGGGTCGCCTATTTTGCTGGATGGAAAACCAAACTCGACTTTCCAAGAGAAAGAATCTTGCTATCCTCACTTGAGACCAACTAACTCAACCACGGAATAAAAAAGCCCATTGAAGTTCCATTTGTCTTTGACGGGATTTGAACTCGGGCATTTTCCATCCAGTCTAAGGAGGCGTTGATTACAATCACTGTGGTAGCCTCAAGGACATCCGTTTTTGTTTTGTTTTTTTTAAATGCAAGATTTAGATACAGGATGAAATTCCACCGTGGAAAGAAGAAGAACAAAGCATTCTATTCCTACAAAAGGCAAAGAAATCAAGCCGGGTTATCCCATTTCGCATATTTGTAATGCTAAACTATGCAATACTGATAATAACCATGCGAGGATAGAGGCTCACTGGGCAAGAGATCATCACTAAGTTGATCTAATGTAGAGATGGGTCAAAAAATCACCTATCTGTTACTCACTGATACTAGAAAGTAACTGTTATAGTTAACGATATCTGAAAAGTATCTGCTTTGAAATAGCTACCAGAATTATTACTTACAGCGGTTAATCGTTTGGAAATCGATTTTTGAAACAAAAACTTTCCCTTTTTGACTTCGGTTTTTGTGAACAGTATTCAACAACAGATTTGGGCACTACGAATACCAGTTGCCTGCATGCGCACGTGTAACCGCTAACGAGGTACCACTCCCATTCCGAAAGCTTTATTAAGTACTTAAGAGCGATTTCTGTCACTGATAAGAGTAACATAAAGAACAGTCACAGTTGACAGTGATAAATAGAAATCACTGTTAACAAACCACCAAAGAAGAACTTAGCAAACTAAAGTAATCTGGGTGGGTCTTCTGCACTTTGTTTTATCCTTTATCTTTTATTTCTTCTATATTTCATTTAATTTCCATCAGCTTATATTCAATATAATAATTTGTATTATTAATTCTGTAATTGATATCTCTAATTAAATAACTAATACCATTAATCTTACCACACACGGCTCTCTCGTGCAATTTCCAGTCTCCAATATGACCAACCACACTCACTTCTCCCTAACAAGAAAAACCCATTCATTGAGGTTGTTGTGAATAGGAGTGATAAACACAGGCCAGTTGGCACATCGATGCTGCCGAAATCGATGACGATATTCAGGGTCGATTTCCGATAAGTACCTTGTCTGCGTACGGCCCATACAAAGCACATAAGGGCGTACCTGGCTAAGTGATCATTTTCTATCGTGATTCTCATTAATACAACTGAGGCATTAACACCAGATATCATAGCTCTGGTGGACACACTGATTCTTTCTGTCTAATGGCAAATACACACTCCAAGCGAAGTATTTTACCAAATTGACATGCCCAGCATGGAACTGCAGACACGGTGCTAGGGTTGCTAATGGGGTTCTGTCAGCAATATACAGTTATTTTATCAGCAGGGACAAAGAGGTCATTATCCTGTTGTAAACGGCAATGGTTAAGCCACATTCTGAGTACCGCATGCAGTCTGGAAGTCTCATTTTAGGAAGTTGAACTTTAGAAACGGGCACAAAGAAGAGCAACCGTCTTTACGTCATTTACAAATAATAATACTAATATTGATACTATTTAACCATTTTTGTTATATTAAAATATCAGCACGTCATATTTGTGAAAATGACAGTGGTTTATGCAAGAACCTTTGATAACGGAAATGACATCACAAAATTTTGAGGTTGTATAATTCAAACACTGAGATTTTGGATGAATTGACTCAGACAAGACAGGTCAGTAATGATGCAAGCACTACGGTCTTCAAAGAGAAGTGTATTGGCTAATTTAGGCTTATATTATAGGAAGATATGTTGCAAATGGATACCCAAGCTGTTAACCTCAGAAATGAAATTCTCCAGGCAGGAGATGAGCCAAGATCTGTTATAGGCGTTCAATAACTTGAAGGAGATTTTTCTAAAAAGGGCTAATAACATGTGATGAAACGTGGATCTTCCATTATGACCCTTATTCCAAACGATGTCTATGGAATGGACATATGCATCATCTACAGTGAAATAAAAGCCTCGAATTGCATAATCACAAAAAAATATAGCCACAGTATTTTGGAACAGAGATGGCCCAGTTTTGGTTGATTTTTTACAGAAAGGTCAGATTATAAATAAGAAAATACATTGTCAAACACTTGGTAGATTTTTTAAAAAAGAGAGGCTCTAACAGGACAAAAACATCACATTGCATCAAAATAATACCAATCCGCACACTGTCGATATGACTGAGATGAAAACCGCAGAACTAGGGTGAAGAGGGTTGCTTGATCTCGCATATAATCCGGTTTTGGCTGCGTCTGATATATGCATATTTTTTTATATTTGGACATATGAAGAAATATCTTCTTGGAACACATTTTTTGAACGATGGAGCGTTGAAAAAGAAGAGCCTGGCGCCCTAATATGAGAGTGAAAGGCCTGACGTAGCCGAGTGATCAGGAGCGAGAGTGCGGCAACACACGCTGTTTGAGTGACCCGTGGTTCTTGCCCGTGACTGCTAAATACGAGTAACAGTTGTATTCATGATTTATTGTAAACTTTCTGATTTGGTAGTTGTGTGGAATTGTAAACAAGAATTCGATAATATGTAGTTTAAAATCATGAGTGAGGCTTGCGAAGGTTTCAGCAGGCAACGCTGGTTGTAATCACCTTCATTCCCGCACCGGCTAGAAGTGTCCTGAGTTGTGATCATGTCAATGACGTGAGGAACTTTTAGGGACTTGCTTCACTCAGTGGCTGGGTATTCGGTCTCGAGCGAGGACAGCGAGGTTTTCCGCCCTCGAAAACTCGAGTTGTTTGTCCAGCAAAAAAAAGGAAACCGACCAAAGAACACGCACAATTTGCCGACGTAATACATGAGCAGATGAGGTAATTCTCGGGTGTACCTAATATGAAAGTGACAGTCTGGCTTCAGCAGCAGGGTCCATCTCTTTACTACAGTGCATATGTAAATTAGAAAAAACGATATCATATACACTGGTGTTCAAAGAAGTGCATCACCTAGGAATTTTACATTTCTAACCCTTTTTCGCGATGGTATGTTACATTAGTGACTAGCATCAGAAATATAAATATAAACAAGAGTTATTCATTAATAGTTAAAGCAAAGTTAAGTAATATTTGAAAAGTGCTCTCAAAATATTCCAAAATGGGCATTTGCAACCTTTATACAACAGTTTTGGTAAACACGACAATTATGGCTGAAATGTTATCAGAAGCGCTCAATTTGCTTCGGTTTATCATTTTAAATGGAAAACAAAATGAAAAGTTCACCAGGTGCAATCGCCTCTGGCCCTGATGACAGCAGCACACCATCGAGGCATTGACAAGATCAATTTCTGAAGATAATCAACTGATAGTTCGTGGTTCCAAACACGAATTATGAAGTTCACGAAGAGTCTTTGGTTTCTTTCTGACAACTGCATATTCCACACGATGCCAACAGTTCTCTATAGGATTCAGGTCCAGGCTGTTTCATGGCCAACTAACAGTTGTAATGGACCGTTCTTCCAACCATTTTTTCACCTGTAACAAATGTAAACACATTACTGTTGAAGCTCTAATGCAGAAATGAAGCTAAAGTAACCACAGAAGTGCCTACTTACACTTTTCGCCCGATGTGATACAAAATGCACCCCCCCCCCCGTATCATTTGTCTGGCAGGGAATTTCACTGTAGACACCAGTGACTTACAGAGCGTGCTTATATAGCTGAAAGTAACAGCTGATGCAATATTACGTCATCACCTACGCGTGTCAATCTTATCTGATGCAATCTGTAAGAAATATTGCCATATACTTACGCTATGCGAACGACAGTGACAATTTTAAGGGGTGATGCATTTTCTTTGAACACCAGTGTATATACTGATAAATATGGTAAATGCTTGCCAACGTTTGTTTAATAATTTATATAAATTTCAATTTTGTATCTGCTGTCTTTTATGTATATAAAAAATAAAAAAATAAAGAGAAATGTGTTAGCTTATTTCTTATTTTTCAAATGACTCTTAATTCGCAGTCCAAATTGATGATTCAAAACGAAACAATTATCCTCAAAGTAATAGGAACTGTTTTTTTTTTAAATTCAGTAAGGTGTTATGAAATCAAATATCTCTCTCTCTCTCTCTCTCTCTCTCTGCTATTTTTTTTATATTAAAAGATTTACTTTGTTCTCCGTATTGCATCATTCAGAAGAGCAAAAGGATCTTTCGAGTTAAAACTACTCTTTTTTTTCTTTCTTTTCTGTCCATTAACGTGACGTGTTTGCAAAGAAATAACAAACGAATATCATCTAACAACCCATCGGCTCCCTTCTTCCCACAGAATAGTAGTTACACAGAAAATTTTCCATTATAAAGAAAGAAAGAAAGAAAGGAAAAAAATCACCAGAGTCATGTAACCTAGGAGAAACTGAACGCTGTTCGTTTGTCGAGTACGTGTTTATCCAATAGCGTGTTACCCAGGCTACTAATATAAAGCGACACTCCTAGGAATTTATTAGTAACATATTATTTTCTCTTTTGAAAGGCCATTACACCACAGGAACCGTGAAAAATATTTTCTCGCTGTTAGAATTCATCGTTTATTTTTTTTAAAGCCTCTTAAATATGCCAGCTGTTTCAAAGATCACCAAATTCCATCTGATATATTGAATACCGTTGCCTAGAGCAGTTAACGTATTGGTAGACATTTCCATATCGTTTGCTCGTATTTGACGCCTCGTGGCCATACTTGCCTCGGAAAAAATAGCAAAGAAACCAAGTGCTAAAAGAACCAGCAGCCATTGACACATGATCCATGTGAAGAAAGTGTTGCAGAATACAAAAAATGAGAAAGCAATTATTATTTACTTCCATTTTACAAAAAAAAAATAAATGGTTTCATCTCATCTAGGTAATGTCGCTAAGACATATCATCAGTCTGCCGTCTGTTAAGGCAACAAGAACAAAAAAGAACAATTTAAATCATAGAGAAGTTCGAGTTATTTAATAGACATTTTGTAGATATTTTGCAGCTAGTTTTTCAGATTAATTTTGCTTTAAAGATGGTATTTGTGGATATGACCGCTCTAATATTCTTTGTCAGAGACTACCTAATTTGGAATCTCCTCTATTTGATCTTCTTTATCCTGATGCTGTAAAATTCATCTGTTGTTTCTCATGTTCTAATTCTGTATTATCTCTTCGACGTTCCTTGTATGAAATTCGACTCATTTTCCTTGGTGCTTTTAATGTTCATAACTCCAAATGGCTTCAGTTTTCTGGTTCATGGACTCAGCTGGTAGAATTGTTGAGGCTTTTTATGTCACTAATGATTTATAGTAGTAGTAGCAATGGCAAATGATGCAAGGACCCAAGCTTATATAGCATCAGCCAAAAAAAAAAAAAAAAAAAAAAACCTACACTGTTCACCCATCCGTACCCTCCAAAAATGTGTCTAGTTCTTCCTTGAATTTTTCCACAACAACAGACGGAAGCTTGTTCCAACAATAAACAATGCACATCTATCCTGCAACCATCCTTCCTCAATTTGAATTTACGTACTCTCATGTATGTAGTCTCAGCAAGTGGAAGAATGCCATTAATATTTAGCTCACTCAATCCATTCAAGGTGCTAAACACCTTAGTCAGATCTTCCCGCAGGGGCCTAGTCTCCAGACGCTGCAATTTGCAGAACTGAAGCCTTTCTAGGTAAGAGCACCCTTTTGTTCCCTTCACCAGTCTGGTTGCCCTTCTCTGCACCCGTTCCAGCAGTTCTGCATCCTTCCTAAAATGAGGCCTTCAGACCTGTATACAGTACTCAAGATGCGGCCTAACCAGGACCTTATACAAAGGGACAATCACTTCCTTATCCCCACTAGCAAAATTTCTGTATATCATTAACAAAACTCCATGAGCTGTCCTGGCAGCATGTCTGCACTGCTTAGAGAATTTCATATCTGACTCCACAGTTACCCCCAGATCTTTTCATTCTCCACTACCCTGAGTGTAGTTCCACACAGTTGATAAGTTACTCTGGAGTTACTGTTACTCATATGCAGTACCTTGAATTTCAATGTTAAACTTCAACTAACATTTCTCAGTACATCGACCCAATTTTTCTAGATCTTGTTGCAGTAGCTCAACCTGATGACTGTTGTTAACCACCCTGCCAACCTTTGTATCATATGAAAATTTAGACAGTAATCCTGATTTACCTTCATCAGTATCATTGATAAATATTGAAAACAACAATGAGCTCAGCACTGAACCCTGAGAAACTCCACTATAATAACATTAGCCCACAAAGAGCAGTACCCATTGATAACTACTCTCTGTCTTCTTCCACTTAACCATCCTTTTATCCATAGCAGTAACTCACCCTATTTTTTATGTTGAACTGATCTTAAATTTCGTCAGTTAAACTTAGAATTTATTTTTTAAATATTCGTACATATTGATACATATTTGTAGATTTGTATTTTTATTACATTGCCAAAATATAATAAATAAACAATTGACTCTGATACGCTAAATGCGAAAAAGGTGTATTAATAAGTGGTGTCAACTTAAATTGAAATAGATCATAGGTAAATTGACTTGGGTATCAAAAAGTAATTTAAAGTGTTTAACACAAACCATTCGCAGTTGACAGGATTCGAACCTGCGAGGGGAAACCCCAATGGATTTCGAGTCCATCGCCTTAACCACTCGGCCACAACTGCTCGTGTGAAAGGAATTATAAGTTTGACTAATGCCATATTAATCTTGAGATGAATAAGACATTTTAATGCGACACAAAGAGAAAGAAAGAGAGAAAGAAAAAAAATTAATATATATATACGCTCTTACTAATTGGATGAAAAATCTTGACATTGGTCATCCGATAGAATTTTTTAATTACTTACGTTAATGATTTATTATTTGTATAAACACGAGGGTTGTTCAAAAAGTAGTGGCAATACACCAAAGTATATTTACTCGTGATCAGTAATATGCGATAGTGGAATTGTACAGCAGCAACAGCGACAGTAGTTTCTTCTGCGAATAGGAAAGTCATTTTGCTGAACGAAGAAGTGTAGGTGCGTGCTGTAGGCGCTTTGAGCTATTTTTCAAAGCAAAATCATCGGTCTTTGATAAAGATTGAAGTTGTATGGAGCGGAAACGTAGAGGACTTTATTCACTGAAGGGACAGATGAATAAAATCGTTTCGACACGGACAGGAAATGTGCTAGACGAATCACTTGCTAGACGTTCACACATTAATGAGACGAGGGTTAAGCTTACTGTGGAAAGGCTGTTGAAGTTGGCTGTTCCACCTTGTTGAATAACCAACTTCATCAGCCAAGTTCTCGCACTCTGAATGGATCCTCTAGAGATCAACATTTTCTGATAACAAAAAACAAGAAGTCGAGCAGTAACTCGCTTCCTCACTATTCTTCAATAAAAATTCGATATGCCGCCCCCATTTTCATTTTCACTTCACATGGTTACCGAAGAAATATTGATTACAAATTGATAATTGCTTAAAGCTTCTCTGGCTTAAAGATAATTTTGAACATATTGCACTAAAAGATGATACGAATACGAACAGCTAATACTAAACAATAATTTTAATATTCTTCTAATATTATGTTATTCAGAATATACAATGTATGTGTAAGGTTTCCAGCCATTTGCTAAGATGATAAATGTGTTAATTTATCAATAATAAGTGACATATTGCGAAGATCAATCGAGTGTCCCACTTTTTAAAAGTGGCAGGCCATTTAGAACTCTGGAAGTTAGCTGTAGAAACTATTTTGCAGTCATACAACCTGAGACCGATTAACTCAGCCACGTTGTGAAAAAAAGGTCCATAAACTGAAGAGATTCAGATTTAAGCCTTTTCCACCCATTATAATGGGAAGACGGTGATTATACCAACTGTGCTAACCATGAATGAATACGGATAAAAATAAACCGATTATTTTTTATAGTTTTGTAGGGCGTTTCATATTTAAAAAAATCCTCAACTTAAAGCTTTTCATATTAAAAATGTATTCACAAATATAATAAATAAATATGTATATTTATTTATTTAATATCCTTTAAATTAGATAATGTCACCCTCTTGGCACTGCTGCCATACTTATGTACATAATTCTTACACAAGGTCTTACACACAAACACGAATAATTGAAAATATTAATACACTTTTTTTTGTAGCACTCTGATGACAACACATTAATACGCATCTCGTCACGTGGCTAATATAAATAATATTTTGATTCCAGTTCACCGAAAAAAATTATTTTTAACTGCATTTATTTTTTAATTGGTAACATGAAATGTTTTAGTTTGCTTAATAATCCACAAATATTTTTTAATTGCTGTAAATCAACAAAAGCTTAACGTTTCGATATTATTCGTTCCATTTGACTTACTTGCGTGAGATGTGCCACAGGGTTGGCAAAATGCCAAGTCATGTGGCATTTTAGCACGTGCAGTTTCGTTTGAGGAATGCGAAATCCTACGGTTTGGATGGCTTTCCGTGTCGTTGTTATTGCATTCTTTGCTTCAAAATACCACCGTTTCACACAGATGACAAAAAAGAAAGTCAGTTCATTCCAAGGTCGAAACCTAGTGACCTACTGTCGACACGGTTTTCATAAAAACAACAAAAATATGTGGAGGAATCGCAAAATTCCAGTAAGTTCGTGACAAAGATGAAATAAAATAACCGATTAAACCGAGAATGTTATCGATACATTTTTTGTTCCTCCAAGCGTCAGCAGTTAGTGTCCTATATTCTTACTTATTTATTATTGTTTTATTTCGGAAAAAATTCTCTGAGAAAAGGAATTTTCATAAGTGTTTATATTATATTTATAAAACTTATGTACATAGCGCTTGATACCAATTTCAAAAGCTAAAAAGTAATCAGCGTCAATAAAAAAAATTATAATATTTATTTATCAATATTTATAAATGTTTAAAGGTTCAAAAATAGTGAAAGTCACATAGGAAGAATTTTAGGTGAACTTCCTCGTGATTTTATATTTATGACCTTTGGTTCTTGTCTAACCTATGAGGGAAAAAAGACCTTCCTAACTGATTTTATTCAATCTCTTCAGAGCCTTATACACCTGAATCAGGACGTCCTTCACCCAATTAACAAAGTTCCTTTAAATCCTGGTCAGAACACTATGTGCCCTCCTTGCCGCCTGTTTATACTGCTTGGAAAATTTCTTATCAGGTTGAATGACACCTAACTCCTTTTTCGTCTTGACCACTTTTAGCTGTTCTCCCCCTAGATTACACTGGAATCCAAGTTTTCTTCCCCAAATACATAACCTATTAAATTTCACTTGCCAATTTTCAGACTATATAAAAACGGATGGAATTCTTTTTGAAGAAACATGGCCTGGCTTGAATTGTTAACCCACTTTTCCCACTGTCAAAATAATCTTCGAACTTTAACAGATTCCTTTTGATACCCTCTTCAATATCGATTATGAAAATTAGGAATAGGAGACCCTAACACCAATCCTGAAGACTGACCATTTATGACAACCCTCCGTCATCTATCTTTCAACAGGCCTGCGAACCAGCATTTTACCACTAACTACAACTTCTTCCAGTTTATATAACAGCTTTTTCATTACGGATGGTATCAAAAGCTTTAGGCTACCAAAGGCTAGATATATCAAAATGGTTACCTGTATCCACCTGTTTAATGACTACATCATAGTACTTTACCTAACTGGTCAGACATTAACGAACCCTTAACGGACCCTCCTTAACGAACCTCCCCTTAACGAACTTATGGTTGGATTTATTCATGATGCAATTCTTGTAGAGTTATAATTACCCATCTCCTCTTTAGCAACAACTTTGTGGATTAGGGCGATTTAGCAATTCACCATTCGAAGAGATCTTCCCGGAATCTGCTAACACGCTCATTTACGATTTGACGCAGTCATATGCAGCCTTTTAAATTATAATTGAATATATATTATCTTATTCTATTCGCTCACGCCCATCTTACAAGTAAGTTTCTTTCTTAAGTTTCCTCCTTAAGCTCAGTAGTTTTTCTAAAAAAACGCTTCTCTGCCATTTCTGCTGGTCTTTCTATGGACCACCCTCTACAATTAAAGACTTATTTGATTTACCCTCTTATTTTTTCTACTTCACCTATGAGAACTGATATACCGGTTCTTAGCTGTCTCTCTGCTAGAGCTTTCTTGCAATCAAGAAGAAGTTGTCTTACACCCTCAGTGTTTTGTTACATATTCTGTTATAATGCTCATACATGATTGCGCCATGCTTATTCCTTTTGCTCAATTAAACTCTTAACCTCATCTGTCATTCATTTTGGCATCTTTTTTTTTTTAAGAAACTTGACCATTAGTATGAAATTTGTGGCTTCAAGAATAAATCCATTCAGTATTTCCCATAGCATATTTACATCTGACAGCATACATATTCTCTCCAGTCAATCGAGCACAGCAAACACTCATTACATTCTAGTTCTTTCTCTCTTGAAATTGAATCTTTCGTCTTTACTTTTAACCACATAGGCTTCTTTAGATACAACAGTTTTATGATATTGTAGTCGGTGCCTGCTGTTGGCTTACTCTCTCCCACTCACGTTTTGGTACAGTTAGGCTCCTCAGTGAGAACCAGATCTAGGATTTTTGTGTGTACGCTCTTTGATATGCCAGGATAAAGAGAAATCATCCAGTTTGTTCAAAAAAAAAAAAAAAAAGTTATGATAGAGTGGATTTTCGGTCCACATATTCCAGTCTGTAAAGTTGAGTTCGCCCTTAATGAGACAATTGTACTTTCTAGCCCATTCGATCTACCTAAAGAGATTTTTGTCATCCTTCTTAGCGTTATTTAGTGTGTAACAAACTCCCTACTGCCATTTTCCTTTACCGCAAGTCCTTTCACATCACACTGACTTAATATCCTTCACTTACGATCTTTCCCAGGGAACATTATTGCCATCTTTAGGCAGTTTGCTTCCAGAAGCATCACTCCACTACTCCTTTGACCATCCGCATCTTTCCTGAAGACAAGAAACCCAAAGATATTCATCGAAATGAAATTCTTCATCTCGTATCTCTGAGCGGCACCATGGCTGACTAAGACCAACTACATCACATTTAGATAACTTGATGAAAAGCCCAAATTCATTTAATTTGTTTACAATATTTCTGGAATTACTGTATAGACAAATTAAATTTTGTACTTTATTACTTTTTACGACCCTGGTGCACCCCTTATAGTTGCTTAATTAAATGTGTTTTTCGGCGTAATCTTAGAATTGCTGGTAGATTTTTCTTTTACAGTTCCCTTTCGGGGTGAAAAGTAATTAATGGTGGCACACAAGCGCTCTCAGAATGTCTCCAACAGTAATTTTATCCTACACTACTAACTTGAGTGCTGAAGAACCATAGGTTGACGACTGGTGATGGAAACAGACTGATGCTGAAACGGTCACGAAACAATCCGGAAAAATCTCCAACACTGACTAAACGAATCTGCAAAGAATCATCCTCTCCGAACTCAATTCGATGTTGTTCCAGCACACTCACACACACAGGCCACCAGTGAGACGACCGGAACATATGTTAGCACCAAGACAGTGCGCGGGATGCTGCATGATATGGATTACACTGTTGTTCAACTGTTAAAAAGCCACTAATCACCACGACTTATGCCAAATGCTGTCTAGCTTGGTGTGAAACTGTAAAACAATGAAAAGCTGTGCTTTGGAGTGGCAAGCCGCGATACATGGTCTACTACTTTGACAGTCGTGCATGGTTGTGGAGGATGTCCGAAGTTACCTGTTGGACTGTACTCCCAGTACTGTACAGTCCATCATCCATTGTTGAGTATATGAGTTTTTGAAGAAAAAAAGAAGACATATTCTTTAATAGGTTGCACCTTGTTTTACCATTAAATATATACACAGTAAACCTGTTAAGGTGTTATTAAGCCTAAAAAATCCGAAATGTTTGATTCCTTCAAAACACTTTTAAGAAAAATTTGCTGTAACTGTGTAGTTGTCTAGTGATCAGTGATCTACTGCACTTATTTCGTGGAAGACTCGAAAACTTCTTTTCTTACTTCATCGCTCATTTACCTACTAAATAGTATACTAAAATATTATGTTTAAAATTATTTAAACTACACTATATCCACTCCCAATCAAACTTCCGGTTGCGTTACTGCAATCACAGATTATTTCGTTACTGTATTTCAGCGACTTACATGCTGCCATCTATCGGCATTTCTGTGAATATTTTAGAATCAAATTTTCCTGAAAATTTTTATTCAAGCAATAATAATAAAAAAAATAAATGAATATGAATATAATTTAATATTATTTTTAATGTACTTTTAGCAAATCATGTAAAACGTATTTTATGACATCAAGAGAGTAATATTATAAGTTAACGTAATAACAGTGAGCATAGGTACCGGTTTAAGTTTTTTTTTTTTTTTTTTCCTTGTGGATAGTGAATGTAATTGTTTGTCCCTTTGAAATAGTTGTGGAAGTAGATCGTTTAAATGAAGTTAAAGTATTGGAGAAATTATTAGAAGGAAGGGTAAAATTAATTTTTTACAGCGCAGACTTTTTAAATAAATATTTTCAAAGGTTTGATGAGTTTAGCATTGCTTGATAATTCAGATTGGACTAAGAAAAAAATATTAGCAGCTCTGATTTATCTGAAGAATTTTTACTTGTAGTACGAACAACACTGAAAAACCTAACACTCTAATGCCACGTTGCAAAAAAAAAAAAAAAATTAATTACATCACCGATGGGATTCGAACCGGGATCTTTTCATACTCATGATAAGAAGGAGAGTGTTTATACTAATTATACAAACATAGAAGAATGCAGAGCTATAAATAAGAATAAGAAAGAAAAATTGGAAAGATTTATATGTATTCTAATAAATATTGCAATGAGAGATTTATGAATATATGAATATGAATTTAAAAAAAAACGAAGATCTTATTATTTCTTTTCTAATTGGTTGCTTCGTAGAGAAGAAGAAAATTATTGGTACAGAGTGAGCCAGGGCATAATATTAAATATTATCAAAAGTGTTTGCGGTTTATAGGATAAAAATACTTTTATGAGTCGCGTTAATATTGGGCTTGGAGGAGAAAGTCGTACAGTGGAAACTGATAAAACTCGTTGAGATATTATTAATACTTTAGCGAAGTTTCGAGATTAAACTGAACCTCATCATCAGGCCTTTAAGAGAAGTTAACACGAAAGAATTCAAAATTAGCAATTGTAGGGTTACGACAGGATTGCGATATGAAGTTGCAGTAATGAATAGGACCAGGGTATGTCTGCCAGGGGCAAAGGTTGATGACGTTGTAGAGCGGATATCATCTTTTAAGGGCACAAAAGGTGATATAGTTGTACACGTTGGCACTAATGATATTAAGAGTAGGAGACCGGCGGAATTACTTAGCAAGTACAGGTCACTGTTGAAAAAAAGCCGTGAATTAGGGTTGAACTTGAAAGTGTCTGCAATTCTGCCCAGACACGATAGGAGGGAGTATATGATGAGAGCCTTGTCGATCAATTCGGCCCTGGAGGGATTGTGCAAGGCTCAAGGGGTAGAATTTTTTTCAGCCTGGACTGTACTTGTTAACAGGAGAGATTGCTTCTACAGGGATGGGATACACTTAAATAGAAAGGGTGCAAGAATTTTTGCTGATGCTGTCGAGGCAGTGTTAGGTGGGTCGGAAAACTGCTAGTTGGGGGGGATACAAGGACTAATAGATTAACAGTAGCCACTGGCAGAGGTGGAAGTGATTCTTGCACTGCTTCTATTGAAATGAGCAGAAGTCTGAAAAACAAGATGCAGGATATTTCAGAGACTGCTGGTAGTCATTGCGGTACAAGTAAACACATGGGTTGTGTTAGGGTAGCTAAGAATAGAAACAGGTGCATGTATACCTGCGTGTACACCAATGCTAGGAGTTTGGTAAATAAATTTGATGAATTTGAGGTATTGCTCAAAACATCAAAGGCAGATATTGTTGGGATATCAGAGACGTGGTGTCACACAGATATAAGTAATGCGGAACTGGAATTTGGGGAATACAATGTGTATAGAAAGGATAGACAGGACAGGAGGGGAGGAGGGGTTATGCTATTAATTAAGAAACACATAAAGTCCAAGGAAGTGAAGCCAGTCGACATCGATGGACAGGGCAGTGTCGAGTCAGTTTGGTGCGACATAAGCATAGGGAAATCAAAATTGAGAGTAGGAGTGTGCTATAGGCCTAATGACTCTGATGAGTATAATAAGATATTGTACAGGGAAATAGAGTGGGCCAGTAAATCTGAGAGTCTTATAATGGGGGACTTTAATTTCCCAGATATTGACTGGAATTTGTGGGTTGGTCACTCGCACACTAGCAAGGCTTTTGTGGATTTATTGGATGATTGTTTTCTACATCAGCATGTTCGTGAGGCAACAAGAGGGAGCAATACTCTTGATCTGATTATCAGTAGTGATTCTTCATGCATTAAGAACCTGCAGATAAATGAACCACTAGGTGGCAGTGATCACAGTGTGTTGAAGTGGGATTTACTCAAGGAGGTAACTACCATCAGAGGTAAAGGGAAGGGTTTTTGTTTTCGTAAAGGCGACTATGATGGTCTGAGACAGTATTTAAATTCTATACAGTGGGACCAACTGATGATGTTACCAACAGCAAACTCAAAATGGGAAGCATTCAAGGAACTAATCTTGGAGGCTACCAGGCTTTACATACCAACTAAGAAATATTGTTCAAGGTTTAGGCCTAAATGGTTGTCAGATGAACTAATGAGACATGTGGCAGAGAAGAAAAATGCATGGGATACATACAAATTAATGGGTGACATGGAAGCCTATGATAGATATAAGTTGGTCTGTAACCAAGTCACAAAGGAGATTAGGCAGGCAAAGGCAGACTATGAAAAATCCTTGGCAAAGGATGCAAAGAAAAACAGAAAAGAGTTTTTTACATACTTGAACTCGAAAAGGAAAGGGATGAATCAGATCGGTCCACTGGATATTGATGGTTCAACAGTTGAGGATCCTGCTCAGGTGGCTAACAATCTAAACGAGTATTTTGCATCTACATTCACGCATGAGGAGTTATTCAGGAAGGAGAATGATGTAGGTAAAGTAAACATTGGCAGTGAGCTGGATGATTTTGTAATAACTGAGAGGAAAGTGGAGGAGAGATTGTTGAGGATAAACATAAAAAAGGCACCTGGGGTGGATGGGATCTATCCAGTTATATTAAAGGAGGCAGCAAAGGAAGTATGCAAACCCCTAGCCATAATTATGAGAGCTTCTTTGGACTCAGGGGAGGTGCCCATAGACTGGAGATGTGCAAATGTAACCCCAATTCACAAAGGAGGATCAAAGGCTGACACAAGTAATTATAGACCTGTTAGTTTAACTTCTGTTCCAGGTAAATTAATGGAGGCACTGGTTAAAGAAGCACTGCAGGATCATCTAGACAAGAATTCAGTTATAGCTCAGACGCAGCATGGTTTTGTTAAGGGCAGGTCTTGCCTGACCAATTTGATTGGATACTATGATGTAGTCACAAAAGAACTGGATGCAGGGAATAACTTTGATATTATATATTTGGATCTTAGAAAGGCTTTTGATACTGTTGCACATGGAAGACTGCTGCACAAATTGGAGCAGTGTGGCATTGGAGGCAAATTGCTGCTATGGATAAGGGGATGGTTGAGTGGCAGAAGACAGAGAGTGGTAATCAATGGACACTGCTCAACGTGGACTAATGTTATTAGTGGAGTTCCTCAAGGTTCAGTGTTGGGTCCGTTGTTGTTTTCGGTGTTTATGAATGATATTGATGATGGGATATCAAGTTTAATGTCCAAGTTTGCAGATGATACAAAGGTTGGCAGGGTCGTTAAGGACAATACTGACGCTATGCTGCTGCAACAGGATCTGGAAAGGTTGAACAGATGGGCTGAGAGGTGGCAAATGAGGTTTAACATCGACAAATGTAAAGTGCTGCATATGGGAAACAGTAACCCCAGAGCAACGTATCAACTCTGCGGTACTACACTGACAGTGGTGGAGAATGAAAAGGACCTGGGGGTAATTGTGCAGGCAGATATGAAGTTCTCTGAGCAGTGCAGACGAGCTGCAAGAGTAGCGCATGGTGTCTTGTCAATGATATACAGGAATTTTTCTAGCAGGGATAAGGAGGTGATTATTCCCTTGTATAAGGCAATGGTAAGGCCACATCTTGAGTACTGTATACAGGTCTGGAGGCCTCATTTCAAGAAGGATGTAGAGCTGCTGGAACGGGTACAGAGAAGGGCAACAAGATTAGTAAATGGAACAAAGGGTTGCTCTTACGAAGAAAGGCTTAAGTTTTGCAAATTACAGAGTCTGGAGACTAGGCACCGGCGAGGTGATCTGATAGAGGTGTATAAGGCTTTGAATGGTTTGAGCATGCTCAATGCCAATGGGATTCTTCATCTTTCTCAGAATAATCACCTCAGAGGGCATAAATTCAAATTGAGGAAGGACGGATGTCGGATAGATGTGCGGAAATTTGCCTTTGGCCAGCGGGTGGTTGGTTGGTGGAACCGACTTCCATCACTTGTTGTTGAAGTTGATAGCCTAAACAAATTTAAAGCTCAACTGGACAGGTATTTCGAACGAACGGAGGGGTGAAATGGGAGTGGTGTGTGTTTTTTTTTTTTTTTTTTTTTTTTTTTTTTTTGGCTGATGCTGAATAAGCTTGCTTTCTTGCATCATATGCCTCTGCTAATGCTAATGCTAATGCTAATGCTAAAATTGCTTTAAATTAGTTCACATACTGGAACGAAAGTACCCACGAGGACTTAGACTTAGACCATAACCCCGGGGGTTCACATCTGGTGAGTATGGGCTTGGCACATCCAGGGTCCTGAGTTGGATATCATCATTCTTCTCTTTCTTGGTGATTCCCTTCTACTTCTCTCTCTCTGGGTAATTCAGAAAATTTTTTTTTGGTCGGTGCACCATAAGCCTCAGGCTTTCTTGAACCATATGGCTAATAATGATAATAATAATAATATTATTATTATTACACCTTTGTGTGTTATGTCCGTATAAGTGTGTGTGTTCAAGAGCAAAACTGTATGTTGCTCTGGCTGAAAAACCTGGAAAAACTCACGGGGGACCCCTACTCCCTCTGCCTAAGATCGGCTAATTACAGCCCAGTTGAAAATATCGTTAGAAGTTCCTCCAGCATTCGAATCCCGATCTGTCCAAACTAGTGACAAGTGGCAGTACCACTACCCTGCCACTGAGGCTACATAGATAAAGAATTTAATTCGCTCACGCCCATCTTACAAGATATTCTACCGAGCAGTAAACAACTCTGTAACTCTCATGATTTCGCTCATAGCATAAGTTCATAAAAATATCCACCTTTATAAACCCGATTTTTTTCTTGGTGTCCCGAAACGATTGAAGCAACAGTGTTTATTACTCAAAGAAGTGTAAAAAAGGTCTACAAAGAGAGGAAACTCCCACTTTTAAGAGCTATAAAATTCCAAGCCTGTATGTTGCAACTATAAGTCTCTGGAAGACGTCCCTCTGGAACGTCTCTGGTCATAACGGAATCAATTCACGAGACACTAATTCTCCGAAAGACCCACGTATCTTACGTTAATGTCTGCTGTCCATCGCCTTCCCTTTCCTCCACCCTCAAATGATCCCCATTATTATCAATTGCTGCTGCGGGCTTAATTTTCTCAGAAACCCTGATTTGCCTTGTCAGCATTTCTCGGTGCACGTACTCTTCGAGAAGTCCCCCTTCTCACGACAATCACCAGATGAAATAACACCGTGTCAGCTTTCTTTTGTGTATGTGGAAGAGAAAATTAGACGTAAAGGAATAATGGTGGGTGGGTGGGGATGTGCAAGGAAAACGGAACTTCTCAATTTGGCCGGGATATAGCACCCAGACAAAAGTAATCGGTAAAAGTAGTTCCAATTTGGAAATCCAATAAATTTTAAATGTATATCCAAAGTTTTCTCAGTGTGAAAATAAAATAATATTTACTTTCAGGAAGCATAAAAATAAACTGCTAAGCACTGCACCCTTGCTTTGTTATGCATACGATACTTTTGTGTTAGAACGTACAGGACTTACTGTGTTAAAGCACTTATGAATAATTTATTTTCTGTAGGAGACACCGGAAGTCAACAAATTGTTCTTCGCTTCTCCTGGCAAGCAAAGTACTGAAAAAATACAAAATGAAAAAAAACCAATAAAAAAGGTGATTTTAAATTTTCTCGTGGAACAGACCAACATTGCTAGATGCTACTACAAAGAAAGCATTGGGCCCTGATTAGTTCGTCTTTATTATTACTTCGAATAACCAAACACTGAAAGAATTACATTTAACAAACTTATATTTAATTGATGAGTAAAGATAATAATAGATTGAAACATCATTGAACAAGTAACTGAATTTTTAAATATTTAGGAAATAGGATTTCAGAATTTAAATCCACTAAATACAAGAAGAAGAAGAATATTTAATTTAATATATACACTGAGTGATCACTGAATTATGACCACCCCTATGAAAACTGAATGCAACCCGTTGACCACGTGAGGTACGAGAGTGGGCAGTTAGTCGACCTACGTAGCATAGAAAAGGTGTCAGGGGTTCAGTAGGTAGTAAAATTCCGAGCGTGATGGGTAAAAGGAAGTATTTATCGGACTTTGATAAAGGACAGATTGTGGGTGCTCGACGAGCTGGTGCCTCGATTTCCCAAACGGCTGAACTGGTGGGGGTGTTCGAGAGCCGCCGTAGTTAAATTGTACCAGGACTGGCGTCAAAATGGTCAAAAGAAAGACCCGACGGCAAAACTGCTCAGCGATGTTAGAAGTGAGCACCGGGTCTGACGACTCGTACAGGCAAACAGCCGCAGCACTGTTGAAGAGTTGGCTACCCAATACAACATGGGCCAACCCGGAACAATATCTGGCAATGCGTTGCAAGTATGGGCTATACCAGCATCCTTTCCTAACCAAGGTTCATCGGCGTAAAAGACTCGCCTGCTGCAAAGAGCATGCAAGTTGGACGTTAGAAGACTGGAAGAATGTGTGCTGATCGGATGAGTGACGTTATTTACTCCACACCATGGATGGTCGTGTACGGATTTGGCGTCAATGACACGAGGCTCTTCATCCATCATGCATGGTATCACAAGTGCAGGCCGGTGGAGGCGGTTGTATGGTGTGGGGCATGTTTCACTGGCAGGAACTTGGACTAGATGGTTTAAGCGTTTTAAAGGGGACAGATAGGATGTAAAAAAAAAAAAAAAAAAAACACAATTTATTAGGATATCCCAGAAAGTTATTTCATCTATCCATGTGTATTGTATCTGTAAATTGCGTGTTCTCTGGTTGGTTTACTTGCTTAGATGGACGAAAAACCCCGGTTCTGGGGAAAAAACCTTGCCATCTATGCCTAAGACCAACTAACTCAGCCCAGAGTGAAAAAAGCCCATAAAAGTTCCTTTCTTCATCTGAACCTGTGGGGGGGAGGGTGATGATACCATTGAGCTACCGCGCAGACGCAAGATAGGATGTAAAGTGTAAAGTGTAAAGTGTGTTTAGGGTCAAACGGCACCAGGGGTTTCCCCCATCTCCGCATAGTTTACATTGTGGGTGAACCAGTTGACTGGAAAAGCCAGAGATTTAAAAGTGTATGGATATTGTACATGTGCAGTGTTGTGTACCATTGTTCTTCTGGTCGTTTAGCCGCCAAACCCCTACTGAGGCCCGACGTTGCCCCACTTTCGCCCCGTGGAGGCAGACCAGGTACCCACTAGTATATAGTTACTCTGGCAGGTCCTGCCACCTAATTTCCTGAGATTTCAGTGGCTAGGACCTTAAAAAAATGATCGCATATGCGTCGTCGCGGAAAGCGCTAGGGAGAAGTCCAGAATGTTCGGCGAAATTAATTTAGATTGGTGACTTTAGATTGTGTGGGGCGTGTTCACGTTGCTGTCAGATAGAGTGGGGAGAAGGCTGAAGACTGGGGGAGATAGATAGAAATATGGAGCCGAAAGGGAAGGCAACTCCAGTTTACAGTGGGGCATGCCCATGCCCCACCAGAGTTAAAAAAGGGATGGCAGAATGGGGAGGAGACAGCAAAACCATCTCCTCCACCTCCCATGCCGGGAGAGGGAAAAATAGTAGGCCAGACAAGGGGACTGGCCCAGATCGCCAATAGGGCATGGATGCAAGAGGCTGCAAGCCAGGTGCCGAGGCAACAGGGTTGTGCCATCCGGGAACCCAGCGAGGGTGTTTCCATCCAAGGTTTTGGTCTAGCTTTGGTAGTGATTTATGTAAGTTCTGGTTATGTATTCACTCATGGGATACAAGTCCCGTCCGTTTTTCAGCGAGTTTGTCCTCGTCGGTGGTGACTCCATCCATAGATTGGCAAGTAGGAAATCCGGACAGTCAGCCAGGATTTGGGTGGCGGTCCATGCAGTTTATGTCATTCGTTGGTTCAGTTCTCTCATGGGATCAATGTCCCATCCATGGATCAATATTCAGTTTCAGTATGTATGTATGCTGTTTTATTCTGGTTGTTCTGGGTTTGGTGGCATAGGTAGAGTCTGTCGTCTTGCAAATAAGCACTGTGCAAAGTTAGTGAGGGCATTGTACGTTGCCTCGTCTTCTAATAGGTAGTGCTCTTGGTTTTTAGGGTTGAAGCGGACTCGTGTGATGAACCCTAAGATCTTCATACAACTCACACTCGTGCAGCAGGTGATCCCAGGTTTCAAGGGAGCCACACGCACATGCTGGGTTATCTGTTAGTCCGAAGAGGTTAAGCTTATAGCGGATGGCTCCATGTCCAGTGAGAAGGTAGGTGATATGGAGACCAGGGCAGAGCCATGAGGGATATTTTGGGTATACTCGTTGCAAGTTTGGGAGGAACCTTCGGGTGACGTCTCCTTTGTCAGACATCGTCCAGCGTTGTTGCCATATTGATGTTAAGTAGGTTTGCAGCCTGTACTTCTCAGCTTTACAATTATTTGCCGGGTACGTGGTGTGGTCCTGGAAGGTTGTGGCTTTGCCGGGTCTGAGTTGCTGAAGCATGCCGGTGCGAGTCACCTCAAGATCAAGAGGGAGAGCACCCGTGATCACTTGTAGTGCATGAGTGGAGCCTGTCTTGCATGCTCGGGTGAGGGTCAATAGGATGGGTCTATGTATAATATCCAGTCGTCTGCGGTTTACCACCTGTTGAGGCTTTGTGGAACCAGACACCGGAGGCGTATGTGACTGCCAGAATAATAGCTGCTTTATAAAGGATCGCAAGGGTGCGCCTTTTTAGGCCCCAGTCGCGACGTGTGACTCTGGCAAGCATGGCAGCAAATTTTTTCATCTTACCCTGTATATATTTTAGGTGTGGGGTGAAAGATAGATTACGGTCCAGGATAACACCCAGAGAATTTAGTTCTGTGGCTAGCTGAATTGTTCTATTGTTGATTCTTATTTGCGGCGGTCTAGTTGGGGTTAGGTAGCCCTTAAGTAAGATGGATTTGGTCTTGGTGGCCAATATGGTGAGTCGATGCCTTTCCGTCCATTCTCTCAGTGTGGTTACTGCTGCATTCGCGAGAGTTTCTAGTTGGGCTCTTGAATCTGCAGTAAGGGTTAGGGACAGGTCGTCTGCATAGGCCTTGATTAATTCTTTACCGCCCCCAGAAAGCAATGATTAGGTGTCAATCTCATTAATAATTATAATGCCTGTACGCCCCCTAAGTCGAGGGAGAGGAACTCGTCCAGTACATAGTTCCACAGGAGAGGTCCTAAGACAGAGCCCTGCAGACGATAGTCGAAGTGGACGACCGAAAACAACCTGCAGCCCTGAACTGATGGGCAATGTTTGCAATTTACTAGCAAGTGACCGCCGACCGATTAGCAGTGAGAACGTTAGTTAAATGTGAATAGGGAGTCGATAATGTCCATAATTGCCATAATTGACACAGACTTCGGAGAAAAAAAAATGTGTCAAGTTTGTTCCACGCTGTTTCAGTGTTGAGGAAAACTCAGACGACTGGATGCCTGAAAAGATTTTGCTCAAACAACTGATAGTGAACTTGGTTTCCTAAAACAGCATTATAACTGGGAATGACCAAGAGTTGAGGCTTCCACCATAATCATGAGACCAAAAGACGAAGTGCAGAATGGCGATCACGAAGTTCACCAAGACCAAAAGAGGTTCGTTTCCAGAAGTCGCTTATCAAAACAACGCTGACGCCATTCTTCGATCACAAACGGATAATCCATAGGGAATTCGTTCCAGAGGAAGGATCGTTACGAGCGATTACTATTTAGAGGTATTAAAACGTTTTTAGGCGAGAATCAAGCGAGTTGGTCAAGATTTGGAACAGAATGGTTAGCGGCTGTTGCACGACAATGCTCCTTCTCACACAGCGATCAGCGTGCAGACATTTCTGGCTCACAAGCAGGTTGCAGTACTCAATAACCCTCCTGACTTGGCTCCACCAGACCTTTTTCCTGTTTCCCAATTTACAATTGAAGTTGAAATAACGCCGATTTGATAGTGTTTATCACATTCAGAAGAATGTGACTGCAGTACTAAATACCATCACAGCAGACGAGTTTTTCCAGTCCTTCCAAAAGCTTGTGTGTACTGTGTAACAAGTGTATTCAGTCGCTTTGGAGACTAGTTTGAGGGAGAGAGTAAGAAAAGATTTTCCTTATCCATATTTTCCCTTATTTGAAGTCAGTGTCCTTACTTTTTTTGCCTCATTGTGTATTAGTATTACCAGTGAAGATTTCAATAAAAAATGTGTATACATCTGTAAATAAATAGCTCATAATTAATTCTTTACCGTCCCCAGAAAGCAATGATTAGGTGTCAATCTCATTAATAATTATAAACTGATGAAAATCATAAAAATTCCATACCCGGAATAAAGAGTTAGACAAGAATCAATATTGAGGACGGGGGGAAAGTAATCATCCCTCCAACGTACCAATCCCTCATAATCTTGTTGGCAGCATGTTAACAACTCAATCTGCCATTATTATGAAGGTCCGGTAATATTGCGGACCACGTTATATTCAGAAGACTGTTGAGAATCACTATTCAAGACGAATCAATATTGAAGAATTGATTTTTCTAAGACTAGTAGACTTTCCCCGAATTTTAAGGGAAATATTATTTAAAGGTTGAAGATAAACCTGTGAACTGTGAATTTACGTGTCTGAGTGAAAGCATTTCGCCAATGTCTGTCCCTACAATGTCGGTAAAATTGCAGGGACAGTGCTCAAAAATACTTAAGCATAAAAAAACAGATTAAGACATCTGTTTTTTAAGTCTTAATCAGTACTTCATATTCAAAACACCTGTGGTATGTTTAAGAACAGGAAAGAAAAAATATGAAAATATGCCTCATTAACGACGTAGAAAAAACCTGGCATATGTCCATTATGAGATTCCTTATTAATTGACATATGCTTCATTAATGGACATCTACCTCATTGCTTGATGAGGCATATGAACACATGCCTCGTCAAGCTTATAGAGCGCATCTGCTGAGAAAAAAAAAAAAAAATAAAAAGTCCTACCTCACCCGCCTGTCTTCCTCCAAGGATTTGTCTAGCCATTCCTTGCATTTATTCAAGCTACCCACTTTCACAACAACACAGAAATTTCTTCCAATAATCAACCACCGCTGACTAAACGCAAATTTCCGCACATCTATCTTGCAACAGTCATTCCTGAATTTGAATTTCTGCCCCTCATGTGTGTGTGTGTGTAGTCTCAGCAAGAGGAAGAATGAGCTTACTCAATCTATTCAAGTTTTTAAACACCTCAACCAGATCTCCTCGCCGGTGCCTCGTCTTCAGAAGCTGCTATATGCAGAACTGAAGCTTTCTAGGTAAGAGCATACTTTTTTTCCCTTCCCTTATCTCGTTACCCTTCTCTGCACCCATTTTAGGAGACCTACATCTTTCCTAAAATGATGTCAAAAGACTCGAGATGCAGCCTAACCATGGACTTGTACAAGCGGATAATGAACTCCTTATCGCTGCTAGCAAGGTTCCTGAATATTATCGATAAAGCCCAATGAGCTGTCTTGGCAGCCTGTGTGAAGTTCTCAGAGGATTTCTTATCAGAGTGCATATCTTTCTCCAGTTCTTTTTCATGTTCAATTACTCTGAGGGTAATACCACATAGTCCGTATGTTAATCTGAGATTAGGGCTAACCATATGCATTACCATCCATTTGTCAATGTTCAAACTTCAACATTTCTCAGCTAATCGACCTAATTTTTCTAGAACTTGTTGCAGTCGCTTACCTTGATTCCTGTCATTGACAACCCTGCCAAAATTTATATCATCTGCAAACTTATACTTTAAGACTGATATGCCTTCATCAATATCATAAATAAATATTGAAAACAACAATATGTCCAGCACTGAACCCTGGGGCACTCCACTAAATGAGGTCCCCAGGTTTTGGTGACTACTGATAATTGTCACTGAACAGTGGTTATCATGGAAAGAGTTTTTTTTTTTTTTTTTTTCGGCTGATGCTATTATAAGCTTGCTTTCTTGCATCATATGCCTCAACTAATGCTAATGCGCTAATATCATGGGAAAGAAATCATAGGATTGGTTGTTCTATACGTGAGCAGAATCAGCTACTCATTGATAATCAGTGATGGAAAAACTCAAAAGGGTTAAGTGCTGGAGTTTTTACTTAGCATTAGGATGATATAGGGATTGGGTTGTGAAGCATTAGGTTGAAATTAGCATTAGCATTAGCATTAGCATTAGCATTAGCATTAGTAGAGGCATTTGATGCAAGAAAGCAAGCTTATGCAGCATCAGCCAAAAAAAAAAAAAAACCACTTCCACTTTACCCCTCTGTTCGTTCGAAATACCTGTCCAGCTGAGCCTTAAACTTATTTAGGCTATCAACTTCCACGACAAGGGATGGAAGTCTGTTCCACCAGCCAACCACCCACTGGCTAAAGGCAAATTTCCGCACGTCTATCCTACATCTGCCTTTCCTCAATTTGAATTTATGCCCTCTCAGGTGATTATTCTGAGCGAGAGGAAGAATCCCATCAGCATTGAGCATGCTCAAACCATTCAAGGCTTTATACACCTCTATCAGATCACCTCGCTGGTGCCTAGTCTCCAGACACTGTAATTTACAAAACTTAAGCCTTTCTTCGTAAAAGCACCCCTTTGTTCCATTCACTAATCTTGTTGCCCTTCTCTGTACTCGTTCCAGCAGCTCTACATCCTTCTTGAAATGAGGCCTCCAGACCTGTATACAGTACTCTAGGTGTTCCCTGACCATTGCCTTATACAAGGGAATAATCACCTCCTTATTTATTTATTTATTTATTTATTTTTTGATTTGGTAGTTGTTGGCGCATCGGCTTCTGTGGCCATACTGCACCTCCCAAGGTTTTTGCAGTACTTTGATCCAAGCCCGAGGCGGGAATCGAACCCGCGACCTTTGGGTTGCCGGGCAGGTACTTTACCCCCTGTCGGCTAGCCCGGTCGGCCCACCTCATTATCCCTGCTAGAAATATTCCTATATATCATTGACAATACACCATGAGCTACTTTTGCAGCCCGTCTGCACTGCTCAGAGAACTTCATATCTGCCTGCACAACCACCCCCAGGTCCCTTTCATTCTCTACCACTGTCAGTGTAGTACCACAGAGTTGATACGTTGCTCTGGGGTTGCTGTTTCCCATGTGTAGTACTTTACATTTGTCAATGTTAAACTTCATTTGCCACCTCTCAGCCCATCTGCTCAACCTTTCCATATCCTGTTGCAGCAGCATAGTGTCAGTAGTGTCCTTGACAACCCTGCCTACCTTTGTATCGTCTGCAAACTTGGACATTAAGCTTGATATACCATCATCAATATCATTTATAAATACAGAAAACAATAATGGACCCAACACTGAGCCCTGAGGGACTCCACTAATAACATTAGTCCACGATGAGCAGTGTCCATTGATTACCACTCTGTCTTCTCCCCCTCAGCCACCCCTTTGTCCACAGCAGCAATTTGCCTCCAATGTCACACTGCTCCAATTTGTGTAGCAGTCTTCCATGTGCAACAGTATCAAAAGCCTTTCTAAGATCCAAGTATATAATATCAAAGTTATTCCCTGCATCCAGTTCCTTTGTGACTGCATCATAGTATCCAATCAAATTGGTCAGGCAAGACTTCCCCTTAACAAAACCATGCTGTGTCCGAGCTATAACTGAAGTCTTGTCTAAATGATCCTGCAGTGCTTCTTTAACCAGTGCCTCCATTAATTTTCCTGGAACAGAAGTTAAGCTCACAGGTCTATAATTACTTGTGTCAGCCTTTGATCCTCCTTGTGAATTGGGGTCACATTTGCACATCTCCAGTCTGTGGGTACCTCCCCTGAGTCCAAGGAAGCTCTCCTCATGTGTGAATGTCGATGCAAAATATTCATTTAGTTTGTTAGCTACCTGAGCAGGGTCATCAACAGTTGACCCATCGATATCAAGTGCACCAATCTGATTCATCCCCTTCCTTCTAGAGTTTACATAAGTAAAGAACTCTTTGCTGTTTTTCTTTGCATCCCTTGCCAAAGATTTCTCGTAATCTGCCTTCGCCTGCCTAACCTCCTTTGTAACTTGGTTACAGATCAACTTGTATCTATCATAGGCTTCTGTGTCATGTGTTAATTTGTATGTATCCCATGCATGTTTCTTCTCTGCCATATGCCTCATTAGTTCATCTGACATCCATTTAGGCCTAAACTTGAACAATATTTCTTAGTTGGTATGTAAAGCCTAGTAGCTTCCAAGATAAGTTCTTTGAATGCTTCCCATTTTGCATTTGCTGTTGGTAACATCATCAGTTGGTCCCACTGTATAGAATTTAAATACTGTCTCAATCCATCGTAGTCGCCTTTACGAAAGCAATAACCCTTCCCTTTACCCCTAATGGTAGTTACCTCTTTGAGTAAATCCCACTTCAGGACACTGTGATCACTACCACCTAGTGGTTCATTTATCTGCAGATTCTTAATGCATGAAGAATCACTGCTGATAATCAAATCAAGAGTATTCCTCCCTCTAGTTGCCTCCCGAACATGCTGAAATTCCATTTTTTATGACCGTGAGGTGGGATAATAATAAATAAATGAATATATTTTTAAAGAATGTTCATGCCCAAGGTTATTATGTCGTATATCCTATGTTTGTAAGTGAGGGAGTATGAAACTGTTTATTACATCAATGGGCAGTGCACTGAACTGTTGTGCCATTCTAACTACCGCAGTGAACTGCAGTTACAATTGATGATCACTCTGTTTTCTCTCAGCCAACCATCCCTTTAACCATAGAGATAGTTTGCCCTTAATGCCACATTGCTTCAGTTTGCACAGCAGACTCGAGACCTTTGTGCTACGGTATCAAAAGCTTTCCGGGAATCCAAGTATATGATCTCAATATTTTTTTTGCATCCAATTCCTTAGTAACTGCATCACAGTATCCAGTCAGATTGATCAGGTGAGATAGTCCTTTAACAAATCCATGCTATGACTGCAGTTCCACCTCAGTACACTGTGATCACTGCCACCTAGCGAGTATTTCACCTGCGGATCCTCAATGCATGAAAGACCGATCCTAATAACCAGATCAAGAGTACTGTTTCTTCTTGTTGCCTCGCTAATATAATATCGCCCTCGTGGGTAGCACAGTTGGTAGAACCGCCGTTCTCCCCACACCGGATGGAAAAGCCCTGAGTTCGAATCCGTGAGGAATTTTTATGTGCCTTTTTCACAATGGCTGAATTATTCGATCTCGGGCAGCATGGTTTTCATCCCGGAACAGACAATACACACGGAGCAATATGGACTTAGTCGCCGATGCTCCTAAAACACAACACAACAACAACTCTAATATGATGCTGTAGAAAACAGTCATCCAATAAATCCACAAAACTCTTGCTAGTGTGTCAGTCACCAACCCATAATTTCCAGACAATATTTTGAATGTTAAAAACGCCATTATAAGACTTTCTGATTTATTGGCTGTTCTACTTCTCTGTACAGTTGTTTATTATACTCATCATAGTAATTATGCTTACAGTACACTCCTACTCTCACTTTCATTTGCATTGTTCACCCATGGCACCCAGGTGAACAATGCAACAACGTTGAATTGTTCACCCATGTCGAATGGTTGCACTGCCTTAGATTTAATGTTTCTTAACTTCAGAGCATAACTCTTCCCCACTTCATGCCCTGTCTGTACTTTCTGCACACATTTTATTCCCCATATTCAAATTCGGCCCCGCTTATGTCTAAGTGACACCACATCTTCGATATCCATGGAAAGTGTGAATTTGATGACTTATTCTGCACTTCAATTTCATCAAATTTATTAACAATGCTCTTAGCATTAGTGTACATACAAGTATACGTGCACTTGTTCTTAGTTACTCTAATACAGTCCCATGTATTTACTTGTCCCAGACGATCCACAGCAGAGCTTAAAATCCCCGACACTTTGCTTTCCAAGCGCTGTATGTTCCAATCGTAACAGTTCAAGAATCATTGTGACCTCTGCTTGCTGGTGCCTTGATTTCCCAAACGGCTGAACTGGTGGGATGTTCGAGAGCCACCATAGTTAAAGTGTACCAGGATTGGCATCAAAATGGTCAAACAACGACCCGACGGCAAAACTGAAAAGGTCAGCGAAAGGTTGATGTTAGAGATGGGTGCCGGGTCAGACGACTCGTACAGGCAAACAGGCGCAGCACTGTTGAAGAGTTGACTACACAATACAACACGGGCCAACCGGGAATAATATCTGCATGACCATGCGTCGCACGCTCGACATATGGGCTGTACCAGCAGACGACCCCTACGGCATCCTCTCCTAACCAAGATTCATCGGCGTAAAAGACTCTCCTGGTGCAAAGAGTATGCAAGTTGGACGTTAGAAGACTGGAAGAAGGTGTGCTGGTCGGATGAGTCACATTATTTTCTCCACACCGTGGATGGTCATGTACGGATTTGGCGTCAACAACATGAGGCTCTTGATTCATCATGAATGGTATCAAAAGTGCAGGCCGGTTGTATGGTGTGAGGCATGTTTCACTGGCAGGAACTTGGACTCCTGGTGCATGTGGGACAACGTATCAGTGGTCTCTGCTATCGTCAACTGTCTGCTGACTGTGTACACTCCGCTATGTTACACTTTTTTCCGAGTGGTGATGTTGTCTTCCAAGATGACAATTTCCCGAGCCATCGGACACTTGTTGTGCAGGATTGGTTTCAGGGAACACAGTTCTGACTTTCAGCATATCGATTTGCCTCTGAACTCCACCGATATCAATCCCATAGAGCACTGGAACACTATGGAAAAGCATATCAGGCGTCTGGATACACCAATCGCTTCCATACCTGCATTGCTGACCGCATTACACACAGCTTGTTTGGCCATACTTCCCGAACGCTTCCCACATCTTGTTGAATGAATTCCGCGTCGGATACTGAGGGCAAAAGGAGGACCTACAAATATTAGGTAGGTTGTCATAATTCAGTGTGTGTATATATATATATATTATTTTTTTATTTTTTATTTTATTAATTTTATTATTATTATTATATATATATTTTTTTATTTGTATGCCCAAACGTATGCTGTTAGTCGCTAAACGCTTCGTGGTTGTGGTGCTGTCAGTTTATTTAAATAAAAAAATCGTATTTTATATGATTGAATATTTATTTTTGTCTTTTTAGTATAGAGGGCGCCAATGATCAAAACAACTTGGTATCGCATGTATCACAGGGTAGTAACATATCTTATTTCTGTGTGGTATGTATGTTAGGTCATCTGTAAGTTGCGTGAAACTTGTACGTTGGTAGAATGTATCAGTGTGATAAGAAAATCACATTATATCCATATTTAAATAATCAACTGTTGAAATCATTAATATATCGGACGGCAGTTAACAAAATCTTTAGTTCACCGAATTTTGATTATCTCATTCCTTCTACGATTTGTGTAAATCATTCATCATGTGCATTAAATAAAATCGAAGATAATAACAAAACCAGTTTACTAAGGATGTTTGACCTACACTTACTGAGAAATTCACTAAAACACGAGATGAAAAATGCAGAACTCTCAGAAAATCGTGTATTCACACAAAACTGTAGTAGGAAGTTTCACATGTTTCCCACTGTTCACGCTGATTCGACACCAGGAACGAACAACAAGACTGAATATACTCCGCAGAGTATAATACAATTTGATCCTAATGAAACGGGTTGGGACAGAATTAAAATGATGTTTTCGAAAACGTGAGTATGATTAAGTGTTTTACTTAGTGTGACAGTGTGTTTGAAAAGTTAAGATTCGGTATCTATTGTTGACATCTTTTAACATCTCTTCGTTTTGAAACACAGCAGCAAGTAGTGTCCAACTTAACTATAGCCCTCTCATTGTTCTTGAATGTGAGTTGTTAATTGACTTGATTATAACAATTTTAAATTTCTTATAAAATTAGTTTAACAGGAATGAAAAATAAGGGCATTTGAAAAACTGTAGAGAAATAAACTATACAGACTTAATGATAATAGAATATGCATATTTTAACAGACTTTGCACAGTATGAAATTCCAGACTCCCCTGGGGGAATACCCTTTCCCCAAATAGTGCTAAAATAAGGCCATCCTGTTGATAACTTTACTTTTCTTTAAATGCGAAGCATTCTGCTTCCAGATGTTGGGAAGGTCATTACCAATATGGTGTATAGGTAACAACCATGTTTATTTTACTTTTAATGGTTACTATTGCATTCAGATAATGCAGACTATTATGTTTTATCTTTGGCTGGGCAAATCATAATAAAAAAAAAAAGAAAGAAAAAACGCATGCATAACAAGCGAAAATTGTTTTCAATACTTTCTACAATTTAATTCTAGATTAATGGATTACTAGGATCAAAAGGAAGGACATAATCACAGAAAAATACAAAAATTATCTCAGTAACATAGTATTAATTAGTATTTGTGCTTCAGTACATAGTATTAAGTAGTATTCATACTTCAGTGTGTACTGTTATATGATATTCATAGTTCAATACATATTATTACATAGTTTCATACTTTAGTATATATTATTAGAAGACATTGGATGATAACATTAATTATTGTTTTTCAATGTCAACCTGGTGAATTCTGCCCAAAAATGGTGTTTTCCCTCAAAAGGTAGCCCATTCTTCTCCAACCCTCCCTTGAGGATCAGTGATACTGTATGGTATAACGCACAATTATTTAGGCATGTTTTATGATCCAAATTAATATTTTTTTCTCTGCAGTGATATGCTATATGCTGTCTGTGCAGTTAGCACAGTGGTATCATCACCATCCTCCCCACTGGGTGGAAAAGGCCCAGGTTTGAATCCTGTCAATGATGCAAGGAACGTTTATGGGCTTTTTTTTACTCCGTGGCTGAGTTAGTCGGTCTCAGGTAGATAGAAAGGTTTCCCCCCCCTGGAAACTGGAGTTTTTTGTCTAGCAAAACAGGCAAATCGACCAGAGAACCCATGTAATTTACAGACACAATACACATGGGTATATGTAATAACTTACTGGGCAACCCTAATTTAATAGTTTTGGTTTGCACTGATATGCTGCAAGTTGCATTAGTTTGCAAAACATGAAGCCACATATACCCAATCCACTAATTGTATAGAGATGTCTACTTTATATTTTTTGTAATCATGTGTGCAACTGAAATCTGGATATCAGCAGTCCAACCGAGTATGAAAAAGATTTACTTCTCTGAATATTGCCCCCCTCTCTGTATAAGCTATGAATTGAATCATCCCCTTTCCACAGAACTGCAGAGATGGTGACTATGGGCTTTACAAGGCTACCTTCCATTGTGGTTAAAAGGAGACTAGTCTTAACAGCCAAAATACTACCTGAGAGAGAGAGAGAGAGAGAGCGCTCAAAGAAGTGATGGAACCACAAAGTTCGGTAGGCCCACAGATGTGAGAATCTGGTCTTTTTTGCAAGGATTGGGAAACCTTTATTGGGGTTTGGAGCACTTGTGGGCCCATATGCTTTGCACCTATTGTATCCCCCCCCCCCCAAAGAATCTGCCTTATGTGTCAAGTGAATATTTTAAGTATTGTATTTTTGTGATATTAATGAGATTGCAGTTATAACTTTCTAACATATTTGGTAATTCAATTAATATTTTTAAATCTCATTTAACTTTTCTTTTGACATTTAAAACTGGTGTTTTCATTTGTGGTGTTGGTTATTTTTCATTGGAAAACAATATTAATACAGTAACACTCTCTCATTATTACAGAAACCTTTTATTCATCTGACAGCTATAACATGATCAAATGCAGAGTAATACTGTTATTTGAAAATAACAAACTATGAGCTGTATCACAGCCTGTTACTTGTAAACAGAAGTGCATCCATCAGGTTAAAACAAAACTGGGTTATTGTTCTTTCTAATGAACAAAAAAGTGCTAAAGTATCAACTTAGGCCTGGCATGGTTCAGTGGTTTGTGTGCATAGCCATAAATAAGAAGATTGCACTCTCAAGCCAGAAAAAAAATGCTTTCTGCTTTCTTTTTTTTTTTCTGCTTCCAGAAAAAAAGTCCATGATCCAATGTGAACTGTGGGGGTTTAAAATCTGGCTGTGCTTAAATAATTAAATATGTATGTAGTAACAATGAATTTTTAAATGCTTGAGGCCTTGACCATCTAGAGGAAAAAAATGAAAATTTATTTATTTATGTTGTAGAACCTTTAATTATGTGAATTATCCAGGATTTCTGTTATCCTGAAAAACTTATTTTGTATCCACCCCTGATTACTATGTCTACTGTACACAATAAAAAATCATATCTAGTACAGTATATACTTACACAGTAAGACTAAAATAATTAGTGTCAAGGGAACATTCTCTTGCACTCCAATCAACCAGTCAAAGTATCAACTTAGTCCTCTCATTAGCTTAAAGTTTAAACTGTTTTAAATAATTTACTTGTATTCTTTATTTAATTACTTGTATTTTAAATAATTTACTTGTAAATAATACTGTAATTGAGTAAGCAGTTTTATTTATTTAATTTTAAAACAGTATATCTTGCAAGATTTCTCACAATGCTGTTTTTACCTTGATAATAATGAGAATATAAGATATTCATGAAGATATTCTGTAATTTTATAAATAGTTAAATAGAAGTTGATACCATATGCTGTTACAGTACTGTTTTTTTTTTTTTAAGTGACCATGGGGATTTTAGTCCGGAAATGAAGCTCATTGGTCGAAGTGTTTTTGTTGCTTTATTTGCTGGATTGTTTCTTGGAATAACTTCAGGATCTCGAGACACAATACAAGATTTTATGCGGAAGAATCAAGGAACAGTTTTTTTTAGTAACCTTGATGCAAAGGTAATGATGTTTAGGACATTCAGCATAGTATTGCTACAAAAGCATAATTCAATTCCATTATGATGAATAATTATACATTTCAGTATTAAATTAGAGCAAATTATGCATTCAAATATAACATATTGGAAAACTTGCAATAATTTCACAGAAAACATGACACAAAAGTACAGTATATGGTAAATTTATTTATGTTCATTTATATTCTCTACCAGACTTATTTATATTTTTTTACAGCAGCTTATATTTTATACATTTGTTTATTGCAAAATATGGAAAAATATAAATATATGTTGTTTGATATACATTATAAATAAGACAAAGCAGAAGCTACATTGTTAAGTCCAGGATTCTGCAGTGGTGTGTTAGGCCTAGATGCAGTGTTGATGCTAATTTTAATGGCACTGTGGGTGGGAAATAGACAGTGATTCTCAATGCTGATTTTACTATAATACATTGCCATGCAAGATGCAAAAGATGACTACACAAAAGGTCAACTTATGTGGTGTATATATGATTTAAAATGAATTTTCAAGCCATAAAGTAGAAGCCAGCTTATTCTGGAATGTATGGTACTTTTAAAAAGTATTTTGAAGTTGTGCAGTTTGCATGAGGATTGGTTTCTTTTCTGTGAGTATTGCTTTTGCCAAATGCACCTAATGTCAGACACTGTTGTGGGATTTTTCTCATGATGATTGTCCTACCCAACTAAGAAACTACCTCAACTCATTGTGGAGGACAAAATTTTTAAATCAAGATGGTGACAATTATCTGTATCAGCATGTTAAAATACTATCCTCAAGAATTCCTGATGGGATCCTCACCCATGGATTGATATTACATTATGTTAGGTTTGTATATTATAGTTTGCAATGTTCATTTTGCAATATTCATTTTGCTTCGTTCCATCCCATCAGCCTTTTGTATAATTTTCAGTTTAATTACCGGGCTTAATTCTGTCTGTTTACATTTTTTTGCCATAGCACTGCTAGATGAGCCGACCGGGCTAGCCAGGTGGCTAAAGTGCCTGCCTGGCAACCCAAAGGTCGCGGGTTCGATTCCCGCCTTGGGCTTGGATCAAAGTACTGCAAAAACCTTGGGAGGTGCATTATGGCCACAGAAGCCTATGTGCCAACAACTACCAAAAAAAAAAAAAAAAAAAACCTGCTAGATGAGATTTAATATAAACAAACTTTAAATTAATTTAAAGACACAAGTTCCAAAAAAGACATCAGCTCAGATAAAATTTCGCAAAAATAGATTATACTGTAGCAAAAGACTCTTTGCATTCAATTGCAACGTAACAATTGCAACGTAGCAATTGCACGTAACAATTGCAACAAATAATCCTATGTAAACAACTTAGAAAAACTGTTTTTATTCTATTGTTAATTTAATAACTCATCCTTCACAATGATGTTTTTCAGAGTCCATTTACGCTGTAGCTACCATAAACTAGTTTTGTTTACACAAAAGTAAATTCTAACAAGTCAGTGCCATCTTTCGGGAAGCTACACATTCAGTGTAGCTTCTCGAAGTAAGTCGATCAACATACACACAATTTATTGCCAAAAATATTCAGACACCCATGAGATTTGGGTAAATGAATCATGCTTGCCATCCATATGATATGGGTGGCAGGCATGTAGGTGTTGGCGCCTCCATAGCCAGGTGGGCAGGAGCAGCAGTGCGTAGCACACGCTTCTTGATTAGACCGGGGTTTGAGCCCGTGACCACCAATGGTCCTTGAGGTTATCACAGACATTCTCTCAGATATGCCAGACAAGCAGTACTTGCTACCTGGGAGTCTAAAACACTGATGGAACTGATATTCTGGTGACACTCAAATCAAGTGGACCCAATGTTGCCTGATGATGGAACCAAGTAGTTCTGAAACTGGTCACAACAGTGCTGTTGATTTTTTAATGAGTAATAGATTCACCTATTGGGTAATGTTATTCGATTAAAAACGATATTGATATATTGAATAGGATAACAGTCATTTACTGTTATCCTATTCAATAAACACAAGAAAGGCACCCGGGCTGGATGGGATCTATCCAGTTATATTAAAGGAGGCAGCAAAGGAAGTAAGCAAACCCTTAGCCATAATTATGAGAGCTTCCTTGGACTCAGGGGAGGTACCCATAGACTCGAAATGTGCAAATGTGACCCCAATTCACAAAGGAGGATCAAAGGCTGACACAAGTAATTATAGACCTGTGAGCTTAACTTCTGTTCCAGGAAAATTAATGGAGGCACTGGTTAAAGAAGCACTGCAGGATCATTTAGACAAGACTTCAGTTATAGCTCAGACACAGCATGGTTTTGTTAAGGGGAAGTCTTGCCTGACCAACTTGATTGGATACTATGATGCAGTCACAAAAGAACTGGATGCAGGGAATAACTTTGATATTATATACTTGGATCTTAGAAAGGCTTTTGATACTGTTGCACATGGAAGACTGCTACACAAATTGGAGCAGTGTGACATTGGAGGCAAATTGCTGCTATGGATAAAGGGGTGGTTGAGGGGGAGAAGACAGAGAGTGGTAATCAATGGACACTGCTCGTCGTGGACTAATGTTATTAGTGGAGTCCCTCAGGGCTCAGTGTTGGGTCCATTATTGTTTTCTGTATTTATAAATGATATTGATGATGGTATATCAAGCTTAATGTCCAAGTTTGCAGACGATACAAAGGTTGGCAGGGTTGTCAAGGACACTACTGACACTATGCTGCTGCAACAGGATCTGGAAAGGTTGAGCAGATGGGCTGAGAGGTGGCAAATGAAGTTTAACATTGACAAATGTAAAGTACTACACATGGGAAACAGCAACCCCAGAGCAACGTATCAACTCTGTGGTACTACACTGACAGTGGTAGAGAATGAAAGAGACTTGGGGGTGGTTGTGCAGGCAGATATGAAGTTCTCTGAGCAGTGCAGACGGGCTGCAAGAGTAGCTCATGGAGTATTGTCAATGATATACAGGAATTTTTCCAGCAGGGATAAGGAGGTGATTATTCCATTGTATAAGGCAATGGTCAGGCCACACCTAGAGTACTGTATACAGTTCTGGAGGCCTCATTTCAAGAAGGATGTAGAGCTGCTGGAACGAGTACAGAGAAGGGCAACAAGATTAGTGAATGGAACAAAGGGGTGCTCTTACGAAGAAAGGCTTAAGTTTTGCAAATTACAGTGTCTGGAGACTAGGCACCAGCGAGGTGATCTGATAGAGGTGAATAAAGCCTTGAATGGTTTAAGCATGCTCAATGCTGATGGGATTCTTCCTCTAGCTCAGAAAAATCACCTGAGAGGGCATAAATTCAAATTGAGGAAAGACAGATGTAGGATAGATGTGCGGAAATTTGCCTTTAGCCAGCGGGTGGTTGGTTGGTGGAACAGACTTCCATCCCTTGTGGTGGAGGTTGATAGCCTAAATAAGTTTAAGGCTCAGCTGGACAGGTATTTTGAACGAACAGAGGGGTGAAGTGGAAGTGGGTTTTTTTTTTTTTTTTTGGCTGATGCTGCATAAGCTTGCTTTCTTGCATCAAATGCCTCTACTAATGCTAATGCTAATTTCTAAAGAGCCATAAGTCCAAACTCTGTCACTGTCACAAGAGTAATGGCATTGCCCCGTGGCAGTAAACAGAGATAAACAAATGAACTATAAGCATTTTCTCTCTCACTATTTCAAACTACCTGCATTGAAATAGTACCCTGCTTCTATATTTCTATATTTTATAAATTATACTGCTAGTAAATTATATTGCACCCACCTAAAGCTCTGCTTAAAGTGATTTTAAATGGAAATTAATGCCATTGAAGCTCTGTATACCAAATGAGCTGCATAACTGACAGTACATCTTTTTTACAGCGCAAATTACAAGATCGGATTACCTTAAATATGGCAAGCCGGTCATTTTATTGGGGCTGGAGATTGGCCTTGTTTTCTGGTTCTTTTTTGTAAGTGTACCTATTCTCATTATTTTTTACATAATGTATGTGTTTGGTTGTGGACTTTTTTTTTTAATGCATGCTCTAAGTTATATATAATTTAAATTGTTCTCAATAACTCAAGTTGGTTAGTCTAGTTAAAACAAATTGAGATGTGGTTTTTTACATAGTACAGTAATCAGCTTTAGTTACTGTACCATTACAGTGCTCTCCACAGGACCTGTCGAATGGGTGCACCACCTGGTGAATTTAACTGACTGCCCAGCTAAAATTTAAGCGATTCTCACAGTACCGTATGGCACTGGTTACTAATCTCGATCAGTATTAATTTGAACATATTATGTGATCGAGATCAATGCGACTGGAGCATATAATGATAAATTATGCAATTAATTTTTGCTCTGGATCACTTAAGACACATTTATAAATAACAGAAAATTTTATAATATTGCAAAGTATTACACTTCCTCACCCAACTACTTCATAATGCCACCCGGCTGGCAAAATTTTCTGGCGAGAACATTGCATTAAGGAATAGTTATCTGATAATCCCATTCTTACAAAGTGCTTACCATATACCATGACCTCCAAAGGATGAAGATGTCATTTTTCACTTTTTTAAGTTCGTATTTGCAAATTCTCTCCACTGATATAGCCATCCAAATGTACAAACTGGATTTTTGAAACTTCTGGTTTTTTAATGATTATGCATAAGTATTCAGGAGTAATTCATTATTTTTATTAGATAATACAGTAGCTCTGATCCCTACAGAATAATAGGTGCTGGTATTAAGCGAAAATATTAGCATTAGCATTAGTAGAGGCACATGATGCAAGAAAGCAAGCTTATACAGCATCAACCAAAAAACCCCCCTTCCCATTTCACTGATTCATTCATTCCAAATGTTTGCCTAGTTCTGCCTTGAATTTATTTAAGCTATCAACTTCCACAACAACAGATGAAAGTTTGTTCCAGCAATCAACTACCCGCTGGCTAAATGCATACTTCTGCACATCTGTTCTACAACTGTCTTTCCTCAGTTTGAATCTATGCTCCCTCAGGTTTGTAATCTGAGCAAGAGGAAGAATCCCATCAGCATTAAGCCTGCTCAATCCATTCAAGGTCTCATATACCTCAATCAGATCGCCTCACAGGTGCCTACTCTCCGGAAACTGCAATTTGCAGAACTTAAGCCTTTTTTCATAAGAGCACCCCTTTGTTCCCTTCACCAGTCTTGTTGCCCTTATCTTTACTCATTCTAGTAACTCTACATCCTTCCTAAAATGAGGTTTTCAAACCTGTTTGCAGTACTCTAAGTTATATATAATTTAAATTGTTCTGTTATATATAATTTAAATGGCCTGACCATTGCCTTATACAAGGGGATAATCACCTCCTTATCGCTGCTCGCAAAGTTCCTGTATATCATTGACATGACAGCCTGGCAGCCCTCTGGCAGCCTGTCTGCACTGATCAGAAAATTTCATACCTGACTGCTGTTGTTGTTATTTGGTTTTTAGGAGCATTAGCAACCACGGCCATATTGCTCCGGGGATATGTGGTGGTCATTCCCTGACCTTTCCGCATCCTCCGTATTTGGTGGTCACAGGCTCGAACCCCGGTCTAATCAAGAAGCGTGTGCTACGCACTGCCGCTCCTGCCCACCTGGCTACGGAGGCGCCTACCTGACTGCACAATTATCCCAAGGTCTCTTTCGTTCTCCACTACCCCTAGTAACACTACATAGTTGGTACATTTATCTGGAGTTACTGCTACCCATATGCAGTACTTTGTTGATCCACTCTTGTGATTGGTCCAATAGGTAACATACTTGCGTAAGAAATAAAAGTTGAGTTCAAATGCTACCTTCTGTATGGGTGTTACGGTTGTCTAGTATTTTTTTTATATCAGGTATTGCCCCCAGGGGCTCACATCTGTTGAGTATGGGCTTGGCACACCCAGGGTCCCAAGCTGGATATCATTCATCTCTTTCTTGGTGATTGCCCCCCCCCCTCTCTCTCTCTCTCTCTCTTGGGGGTAATTCAGAAATTTTTTTTGGCTGGTGCAGCATAAGCCTCAGGCTTCCAAAATAATAATAATTATTATTATTATTATTATTATTATACTAGAGAGCACTAGCAGAACTAGAGACCCCAACCCACAAGCTGTACTGGGACCGCGCCATAATAACAGATAGGACAATCCCGCACAACAGACCGGACATAACCCTTGTGGACAAGAAGGAAAAGGCTACCTATCTGTTTGACATAGCAGTACCCAACACTGGCAACCTGCAGAAAACCCATGGGAAAAAAATCAGGAAGTACACCAACCTAAGACAGGAGATCAAAGAGATGTTGCATATGCAACAAGTAACGACCATCCTGATCATCGTGTCAACCACAGGTATGGTGCCAAAGACCCTACATAACAGCCTAGCAGCAGTAGGTCTCCCAGCAAACACCTACAAGGAACTCCAGAAAGTCACAATCCTGAACACCTGTAGGATAGCTAGAGAGTTCCTCGACCAACAGTAACATCAGACGTAACAACAACCACCCTGTGTACTTGGTAGCAATACCCGTCACGAGATGGAACCCCCAATCAGGGAGAAATAATATAAGAGCAGCAATAATAATAATAAGTAGTGTGATATGACTTAACAATTGAATTGCCTTAAAAACTAAATGTATACTACTGTACTATTAAATATTCTACTGTGAAATAGTATTGAATATCTGACAAGAATGATTTTGTAATTTTATAATTACATTGCATATAGATATAATTACATTGCATATAGATAGATATAGATGACATATAGTCTAGGAAATATGTAAAACAGAAAGAAATTTGTGTTTGAAAATTATTAACAGAATATAATGCATAAATTTATCACCTGTGGTGCCATTTTTAAGTCTGGCCAGCCTATTTGCCTTTGTATGGTTCTCTTAAGAGAAATTTTCAGAAAGTTCTAGTTTTTTTATATTTTACTGTATTTATTGTAACCCATTTCATAAAACATTAAAAAAAAAAATATATATATATATATATATATATATTTTTTTTTTTTTTAAATTGACATATATAAGTATAAATATGTGTATGCATAATGCTGAATTTTCCTGCACTTAATGTTTTGTAAATTGAAAATGAAAGAAACTAACTGTTTCATGTTTATAATATTTTTCCTTTTTTTTTTCTCAACTCAATTAATAAAAGTTTTCTTGTGTTGAAAATAACATTTGAAATTTTCATTAAAGAATGAAAAAAGTGCATTTAAGTACAGATTGCAAAAAACTGTCACAGGTGCCACCACTGTTGAATTAAAATTGAAAGGAACGCATATCACTTAGCCTCGAGTGACTTGATTTCTTTGAAAGGTGAAATAAAATCTACCATCTACTGCACATCACTAATATAATCACTCCACCTTTACATAAATGAATATTCTTATGATCTGTTCTGTTTCCATTCTTAAATTCTGAAGTGTGTGCTCCAAAATTGATTATATGTATGCAATGACCATGTATCTATATTACAGAATTTTTCAAAATCCATGATTTATTGGATACATCATTTCAAATTAGATATCTGAAGCCAGTTACTTATAACTTATATCGCAAAAAAAAAAAAAAAAAAAAAAAAAAAAGACTTGTTTATCATTGGTTCTTTTATATTAACATTGTGAGTATTATTTGGTGAAAAGATGATATTTGTGATTTTGCAGCTACACTATTATTGTGAATTAGTAAGTTAAAGACAACGTTCTTATATATGTTTAGCAGTCAGTAAGCTTTTGAGTGCTTTTAATAATTGCTACAGTCTTAAAACTTGAGAAGTAAAGTATCTACAAGTTACCACAAGATGCACTGCTTTAAAGCAAATAATATCAGTGCAGTATCCTGCTTTATTATATTGTAAAAGAGCATTACAGTTAATAAAGTTATTAACAGAACTTTAAATCTATGTTAATAATTTTTTTTTTTTCAAGTATTAAGAATTTTGTAAGCACCTAATTTCTTGTCTGTTATAACTAAAGTAAAAACTTTGTTTTGATATTTTTAGCACTCTCACCACTACAGCACAAGCATACACTAACCGTGCAACAGTGTTTGAATATATTGCAGCAGGAGGTAATGATGTTTTATTTTTTGCTCTTTTATTATATATTAATGTGTATGTGTGTTGGCACAAATGGTTTTGTGATAAATTAAGAGATTAAAAAGAACTTTTATTTTTTTAGTGCTTAGTAGTTAATGATACTAAAAAGAACAGGTTATTTTGTAAAGAATTTTTACTCTTGGCATTAACTGCTATATCCTGTGTATTTTTCAATGTAGTTCTCAATAATTGAAAGTGCATAATATCATAACATAATGAAAACATGTTGCAAAGTGAAGCCAACTACTGTTGTACTTCAACCAGAGAAACACATGATCCTTGAGACCTAAGCACCAAGAACCATATATATTAGTATTGGTATTAGCAGTGCCAAATGATGCAAAAAAGCAAGCTTATATAGCATTAGTCAAAAAAAAAAAAAAAAAAAAAAAAAACGCACTACTACCTACCTTACTTGTCCATCCCCTCCAAGAATTTGTCTAGTTCTTCCTTGAATTTATTCAAACTGCCCACCTCCACAACCGATGTTCAGTGATCTGCTGGCTGAAGACAAACTTCTGCATACCTATCCTGCAACCATCCTTCCTCAGTTTGAATTTATGTCCCCTCATGTGTGTGTGTGTGTGTGTGTGTGTATAGTCTCAGCAAGAGGAAGAATGCCATCAGCATTGAGCTTACTCAATCCATTCAAGGCCTAAAACACTTCAGTCAGATTTCCTCACAGGTACCTAACTCCAAACACTGCAATTTGCATAACTGAAGCCTTTCTTGGTAAGAGCACCCTTTCTGTACCCTTAACCAGTCTCATTTCACTTCTCTGCACACATTCCAGCAAATCTACATCCTTCTTAAAATGAGGCCTTCAGACTTGTATACAGTACTCAAGGTGTGGCTCAACCACGGCCTTGTAGAAAGAGATAATTGCTTCCTTATCCCTGCTAGCAGAGTTTCTCTATATCATTAACAAAACCTCATGAGTTGTCGCCCTTGTTTCGTTAAAT
Organism: Mastigoproctus giganteus; assembly: GCF_048544385.1. Taxonomy (NCBI): domain Eukaryota; kingdom Metazoa; phylum Arthropoda; class Arachnida; order Uropygi; family Thelyphonidae; genus Mastigoproctus; species Mastigoproctus giganteus. Next base: position 215,050,015 of record NC_143576.1, read on the forward strand.
CCAATAACAACAACATGAGTTGTCCTGCAGCCTTTGCACTGCTCAGAGAACTTCATATCAGAACTTAAGAAAGGAACACGTGGAAACCAATTTTTTTTTTTTGAAGTGATGCTAATAATGAGAGGGAATAGAGAATGCAGAGAGATAAAGAAATAAAAAAAAAGGAGATTAAAATTTTGGTTTAGTACTAGAAAAGAGCGAGGTATAAAATTTGTGTCATAATTTAAGGTTACACTCTTGTTTCTTCTTTTGTAGGTGATGCTTGCAAAGTTTTTTTCACATTCACTGAACATACATTAAGGAGAGGAGATTACTTCACTTTGGATAGGCTAACAGTATGAAAGTTATACAAGTATATACACTGAGTTGGCTTTGCATTAGTAACATCCCCTTGTTTAGAAATGGACTGCTCTGTGAAATCTCATATCAGCTGTTTCCGTTTGTGAAAACTCACAATCGGAAACAGCTGATATGAGATTGTAGTTTGCACATGTGGTGATCAGTTTTTGAGTTTCTGCAGTGGGTTGTCAAGATCTCTCTGACTTGAAAAGTGGAATGATTGTGGGGGCAAGGTGTGTTAGTACTAGTTTCTTGACAACAGCCAACATGATTGTTAATTTCTCCATTCTGTGGTGTCACAAGTCTACTGTAAGTGACTCAACAGCAGTTGGTTGACTAGCCAAAGGTTATGTGTGGCCGACACCTGTGGTGAGCGTTGTGTGTCTCATCTTTGTTACACAGTAGTGATGCAGCACAGTGATCCTGCTAACAACCCAGTACAATGTAGGAATAGCAAAACCAATATCCACATGAACTGTGCTGTGGACATTAGCTTGTATAAACTATGGCAGTCGATGGCCATCGCAGGTAACCATCGCAGGTTCACTGTGAGACACAAGAAACTGTGCCTTGCACGGGCATATTAGCACCAACATTAGACCACTGATACGTGGAAATATATTTCCAGGTCTGACGAATTCTGTTTCAATCCATCATGCTGATGGATGTATTTTCATTTGGAAAAAGCAATGAGGCCATAGCATGCACTGTTGGTGTTCAGCAGACTGAAGGTTTTATGGTTTGGGGACGGTTTTCGTGGCATTCCTTGAGTCCCTGATTACTCTTAATCAACAGCTTGATGGGAACACCTATCTTTCTATCATCACTGACCAAGTACATCTCTTCATGATGACAATATATCTAGACAGTTCTGGTGTCTATCAACAAGGCAAAGCACCATGTCGCAAGGCCCAGCAGGTTGCCAACTGGTTTCAGGAACATGACAGTGAATTCATTATGTTCCCATGGCCACTCAGCTTGCCCAATCTCAATCCAGTTGAACATGTTTGGGACCCACTGGAAAAGAACATTGGATGCTATGATCATTCACCTGACAATGCATGGGCATTACTGGACACATTGTGCAATGCATGGATGGTGCTACCACAGGACACCCAGCAACACTTTGTGCAGTCCATACCAAGATGTTTATGGGCTACAAGATCAACAAAAGGTGGCCCCAAGAGGTATTAGGTAGGTGTTGCTAATGCAAAGCCAACTTAAGCAAATTTTTAAGCAAATTTGACAATAGAGAGCTATTAAATGCTCAAATATTCCTATATATCCTATTATCTTATGAGATGCAACAGGGATTACCTTTATTTTTTTCTATAGGATGGCTTCTTTCGACCAACTCTTCTAGTCCAACACATTAATGATTAATTTGTAACAACAATATAATTATAAGCATTAAAAAAAAAAAAGATAATAAGCTATATTCATTGGATGTGGCCTCACCATATGCAAATGTAAATGTTCCATATGCTTTAGACATAGTTTGGACCCTTTTAAATGATGACAGTATAATTAATAACACTAGACTTCTCAAAGATAGAATCTTTGAACTAACAGAATTATTAGTAAATGCCAATTATATTCTCTTTCAAGACAAAATCTATAGACAGATTTTTGGTCTACCAATGGGCCTAAACATCGGTGGACTCATTGCTGAGTTATACTTGGATAAATTAGAGAAGTTGCATCTTAACCCATTCTTTCCACAGATCACATATTATGGAAGATACCTAGATGACATTTTGATTATTACAGATCATTTGACCATAAATAATGTATTACATGTTTTTAATAATATCCATTGAAGATTGGTATCTTGGTATGAAATCAGTTACTCTGTTCCTTTCTAATGGAACTAAGATATTTTTGAAGAAGTTCATGTAGTATTGCAAGAAATGAACTTTCAAGCTCATCTTGCATGATAATTTTTGAAGTCTATTGAGCATATTTTCAATGAAATATTATAACTGGTATCCTTGTTCCATGAAAAGTTGAGTTATGTTTTTGAAATCAATCATGCAGCTTTTTCATCTATGTTATGGTTATCATTATTTCACATTGCTTCTCGGCAGTTAACATTATTACTTCGACTAAAAAAATATCTGTTTTGAGCTTTGCATCAGATAAATTCGAAATTGATTGTAAAGATACTTAATGCAGTTATTATCCTTTTCCAAAGCCTTTACAAACAATCTGTAAAGCTCTATTACTTCATATCATATCAAGCCCAAGTTGATATGAAATGAAGGTCAGCCTATTTCAAAATTATTTGATCTGCCTGACTTTCACATTGAACACATTGTCTTTAAATGGAAGGTCTTTTTTGCAAGAGTATCACATGGCCATTGCTTTTTATGCTGTGCTGTCCCACACGTATACAAAACATGACATTCGTTTGTAACCTGATTGGTGATCCAACAACATAAAAAGAACCTTTTAAGCCTTGCAGAGTTATAAATTATATCCTTCATATTTCACTTTGTGGAGACTTGTTGAAAGTCCTTTGTATGTTATAGGGTTGGCATTCAGGTTAAAATCCTATTATAGTTAAACTGTTTTTATATACAGATAAGCTTAGAGCTATTTATCACTTCATTTTGTAAACTCAATTTTCACATCTTTTGGCAGTTCTCATTTCGTGATTTAAATCATGACTGATTTGTCAGATGCTATATTAAAGAGGTGTCTGGTGAGAACAAATGGTTGTGTGGGGATGGTACTACATTATTAATAAGTAATATATAATTTGAGACAAAACTTAACTTCTTAATAATATTCCAACTTTATTAAACCTACTACTAAGTAGGTTTAAGAAAGACATTTTACCACTTGAAGTGTTTAATTAGTTTATTGGACAATTATTACAATAGACCAAAACAATCCCAACAACTAAATAAACTGCCTAAATTTTGGATTTTTGTTGAAATCTGTCTTTGGGCCTGACTTTGTTTAGGATAAGTTTATAATTCGACCAACCATGGAAAACCAAATTGTACTCACTTCAGGAGATGAGATATCAAGTTAAAAACTTATCCTAAACCAAAAATCCAGGCCAAAGATGGATTTCAACACAGAAATCCAAGGTGTAGCCAATTTATTTAGTTGTTGAGACTGTTTGAGTCTATTGTTCTCTCATTCCAATAAACTAATTAAATACTTAATATAGTAAAGTGTCTTTACTACTTAGATCATTTTCCTCTTTTCATTGACATTTTATTTGGCAAACTCTGCCAGTGAAACAAATTTTTCTGAAATACGTTGAAAATATGATCTTAGCAGGCTCTGAAAATTTGTTCACAATCTAGGAGCCAATGCTAAAAGTTAGTCACAAACTGAGGGAAGCCAGTATTAATCAACCTCATACTAATAATGATATTAGATGATCCATTGATAGTTGAACTCTGAAAATTAAAAGCTTTATCTGCTGGCTGTTCTGAGGTTCTTGACCAGTTGTTAGAAGTTGTATTTAATAGTTAATCTGCAATCAGAGAGGAGAATCCAGTTAATAGAAGAATAAGGGTAAGGATTTAATTGTCTCTGACGGTCATCTCCAAGTTTATATATAGCATTGATTTATATTTTGATTTTTAACATTGATTTATTAATCAATATAAATGAATTATATTGAACCGCTGGACACTACACACCTAGGAGGGCTGTCAATCCTATGTCATTTTTTCTGAAATAATGTTTAGGAATGAAAAATCTTTTCAAATCTCCAACAAATTGTTAAATGATCAAGTATCAGAATTGGAAGGAAATTTAAGAAAAAGTTGGAGACTTGCAGAGTTAAAGACATATCTATTACAGATATGTCTTTTCAGACAAATATTTTGCATAGTTACAATAAACAATAGCTATAATTAATTTATAAAAAATTAATTGTCACTTTATTTTACAATATAGAGGGTGCCTTTTTTCTCTGCTCAGTATGAATGAGCAGAGAAAGCAACAGACAATACACTTGTGATGTTTCATCTGGAACATCACACATTCTTGTCTATCAATAATGCTACCCCATATCAACTGTGTACCTTCAAGCATCTGGAGCTTGTACTGTTTTCCTTCATGGAATCTGTCTGATTCAATTCTAGTATTGTGTATGAAACCACTTGCATTCTTGGGAATCATGGAGACCAGGTCTGCAATTAGGGGTGTATCCAGTTAATAGAAGGGTAATGATGAGGACATTGCTGGTAACAGTTCATTGTCCCTGGGGGTAATTTCCAAGTTTATATATGGCATTGATCTCTATATACTGTATTGTTTTCCTACCATCTTCTTCATCCACCTTAGTTCAGTATTCAAGGTTGATAATTTGGCAGAGGTGTGTGTTGAGTGCCAAAGACCATTTTACTGATGCATATAATGGAATTGGATATAAGCATCATTGGACATAGGTAATAATGATTTTTCACATCTTGTGTTCCACACATGCCTTTGCTGTATTATCCATAATGCTGTATACATTTTCATTTTCATGTGGTTAAGGTGTTGCTGGAAGGAGGAGAGGTCTTCATCATTCAGTGTGAGTTTGACCTTTTTGCATTGAACTCTACCTTTGTCAGTGATCATGCGAATCCTTGCAGTATACAGACCACAGTGATCAAAAAGGAATTGGCATTTCATCTTAATCCACTAGACCAACCTGTGAAACATTAGTCACCAAGTCCAATTCCTTAGTAGGCATGGTGGTCATGACAGCTGTGTTTGTCAAGCCTTGACACTTGGTTTGTACACTACTGATGGTAAGTGACTTTTAATCTACTGATTAAACATGCTATTGCTTTTAACAAAGAAGTATGCTCTTTCTCACTGTGAATTTATATTTTATTTTGTTTTTTTTTTAATATAAAGAATTAAATTGTTTGCTTTTCAGCAATCTGTGGCAGCATGTGGAGGTTAACGTTAGGCCCTGCAGCAATGGCAGTAAGTGGATTTCTAGGAGGAACTCTAGGGTTAGTAATCATCATGTAAAAATGCATTTACTGTGGTAGTGGCTTAATTGGTATGAACACCATTACATTTTAAAGTTAAGATTATTTGAATATCTCCAAAATTTTTTGTTTTTCCTGGAAGATTTATTTGTATTTTGTGATTTTATTATTAGTATTAAAATGGCAGAATGATGCAAGGAGGCAAGCGTATGTAGGATTTTACAAAAAAATTTAAATAAATAAAAATAAAATTTCTTCACACTATGAAAAAAAAATCTACCGTTCCCAAATATTTGTCCGATCTCTCTTTTAATTTCCATTAATTACAGTCAGTCCTCGTATAGCACGATAGTTGCGTTCCTAGAAACCCTCGTGCAATATAAACAACAGGCCCTATGGGAAAAATGGGGTTAGGTGCCAACCACCCAAGATTGAACACACATTTGTAACCAAAACATTACCAAACACAATAAATAATCGTAATAAAATACTTACGCATTTTATTACGACTATTACGTAATAAAATATTGCTAATGCTTTTACTTCTATCATAAGCAAACTTGTTTTTTGTTTGATTTTCTATCCAAACAGATGACAGGCGTTTCATCTCTTCCAATTCTTTGTGTCTTAATCTAATGGATTTTAATTGCACTTTGAGTTGTTCCTGCTATGAAAGTTGTTTTTATTTTCTCTGCATTCTTTCTAATTCTCGGCGTTGCCTCATTTAGGTCTGTAACACGTGCAATATCACATGGTCTTTCATTTCGCTCAAAGCATTTCACAATTTCATATTTTTTCTCTATTGACAGAGGCGGACTGGCCATAAGCCTTACCGGGGAAACTCCGGTGGGCCAGAAGCCGGTGTGATTTTGGCCATAAACCATAGTATGAGGCCACTATAAATTTTCCTGGGTAAGAATTTTTGACCCAGTCCGCCTCTGTTTATCGATATTGCTTTTCTTTTTCTCTCTGAATCTGCAGTATCTTCACCAGGACGCTTCCTTTTCACACCTTTTAAGTATTTTACTCATTTATAGGGAACAAAGCACAATTACAAAACGAGGAGGCACGCTTGATACACATAAACAAAGCTGCGCGCGGCGTGTGTAGCAACTGAATAAACAACACCGTAAAGGCTGAGATACACTATTAACACCTCACATTTTACTAAAGCACATTTCTAGGGGTTACTACCATAAAACAATAAAAACAATTTCCAGTTGCGTTTCTGCTAGTGGAATCTGTTATAAACTGGTAGTAAACTCGATCTAATTGCGATTATACTGATAGCTGGAATTGTGTCGGTTTTTACGTTATTATGGTGAAATGTGTTTCCCTTTCACTGATATAAAAAACATAAAATACATTTTCAGAATCTTCTCTTCATTCCTATCGTGTTGCGTTCGGTTGGGGTGATTCTGCGTTCGACTGCCATTTCTTGTAAACACAAAGGCGAATCGTGCATAAGCGAATTCGGTTCGTGTTATATAAGATATCGTTCCCCTATTTATAAATTGTGTATGATCGAATTCGTGTGGTGTAAACACGTGTTATACGAGAACTGACTGTATTTCCATAAGATACCAAGGTCATAAGACCTTGGTATCTTATGGAAATAACTTGTTCTAGCAGTTGATTATTCTTTGAATGAAGGCAAATTTTCATACATTGTCTACAATTATCTTTACTTAATTTGAAAATGTGTCCCCTTATTTGAGCATACTTAATGATATTTCTGTATCATTAAGTATGCTCAACCTTTTGAAGTATTAAACAAATTAGATCCCAAATGCCCACTTATCATACTCAGTAGCTCGGAGAACTGGAGTCTCTTCCTACGAGAATATTTCATCCACAACGAGTCTAGTTGCTTTTGTACCTTTTCAGTGGTTAATATCTTTCCTGAAAAGAGGCGTCCAGATCTAAGAGGAGAAGAGAAAGAACATATGTAAATTTCAAGCAGACTACTGTTTCCAATTGCTTTTTAAGAAAACATCAAAATTTTATCTACAGAGAATTGAAGGCTGAGGATTTCAAAGGAAAATGAAATGATTCTGTAAAATATGTAAGTTTTGAAAGTGAGAAAAAATGACAGTAATGCAAAATGAACAGAGACAAAATGTCGCTGTTCATTTTGCATGACCCAGGAATATAGCTGGAGGACACAAAGAAAACAAGGCAGTTTATGATGGGGATAATGATTGAATTCATTCACCATAAAAATTAAAACCATTTCAAGTGAGGAAGAATTTAATTTCCTTTTAAAATCTCTAAACAGCAACACCAACTTCAAAATTTTTGTTTTAAGGAAATTGAGAAGTAATGAAGAAATGAGTTTGCTTGAATACAAGCTAGCTTGGTCCAAGATAGTTTTCTTTTTTCCTTTTTTTTCATAAAAGCAATCTCTTACTAATATTGTTGATTTGAATGTGATACTAAATGACCACGATAAAAAATATATATACAGTCAGTCTTCGTATAGCACAATAGTTGTGTTCCCAGAAACCCTCGTGCAGTATAAACAACAGGCCCTATGGGCAAAATAGGGTTAGGTGCCGACCACCCAAGATTGAACACACATTTGTAACCAAAACATTACCAAACACAATAAATAATCGTAATAAAATACGTAAGTATTTTATTACGATTATTTATTTATTGTATTTTATTTATGATTATTTATTATGATTAATAGTCATAATAAAACACTTACATATTTTATTATGACTATTACGTAATAAACTATTGCTAATGCTTTTGCTTCTGTTGTAAGCAAACTTGTTTTTTTTTTTTGATTTTCTATCCAAACAGATGACAGCGGTTCCATCTCTTCCAATTCTTTGTGTCTTAATCTAATGGATTTTAATTACACTTTGAGTTGAAATGAAAGTTGTTGAGTTGCTATGAAAGTTGTTTTTATTTTCTCTGCATTCTTTCTAATTCTCGGAGTTACCTCATTTAGATCTGTAGCACGTGCAATATCACACGGTCTTTCATTTCGCTCAAAGCGTTTCCCAATTTCATATTTTTTCTCAATCAACAGAGGCGGACGGCCATAAGCCTTACGGGGGAAACCTAGGTGGGCCGGAGGCCCGTGTGATTTTGCCATAAACCATAGTACGAGGCCACTATAAATTTTCCCGGGTAAGAATTTTTGACCCAGTCCGCCTCTGTTTATCGATATTGCTTTTCTTTTTCTCTCTGAATCTGCAGTGTCTTCATCAGGACGCTACCTTTTCACACCTTTTAAGTACAGTAATACCCCGACTTACGCGAACTCGGAGTTACGCGGTTCTTGATTTTTTCGTTTGGCAACACTGCCGCCCACTATCTTCAAGGTCGTTTTTCATATGTTATCGATATACGGTGCGACGGCGGAGAATGAGAGCGAAAGATGAACAAAATTCAACTTTGCTACGCATGAGCTGCACACATATACAAGAATTTGTATTCCAACTATTGTATTTATATGTGTGCGTTCAAATTCGTGCTCAACTTTTGTCGGAAATTACATCGTTTTCATGAGAGAAATGGATCGCTTCGGTCGAGCCATATACAGTCAGTCCTCGTATAACACGTGTTTACATTACACGAATTCGATCATACACTATTTATAAATACGGTAACGATATCTTATAATTTAACACGAACCGAATTGGCTTATGCACGATTTGCCTTTGTGTTTACAAGAAATGGCAGTCGAACGTGGAATCACCCCAACTGAATGCAACACGATAGGAATGAAGAGAAGATTCAGAAAAATACATTTTCTATTTTATATCAGTGAAGGAGAAACACATTTCACCATAATAACGTAAAAACCAACACAATTCCAGCTATCGATATGCAATTAGATCGAGTTTACTACCAGTTTATAATAGATTTCACTAGCAGAAACGCAACTGGATTTTTATTGTTTTATGGTAGTAACCCCTAGAAATGTGAGGTGTTAATAGTGTATCTCTGCCTTTATGGTGTTGTTTATTCAGTTGCTACATACTCGCAGCTTTGTTTATGCGTATCAAGCGTGCCTCCTCGTTTTGTAATTGTGCTTTATTCCCTAAAAATGAGTAAAATACTTAAAAGGTGTGAAAAGGAAGCGTACTGGTGAAGACACTGCAGATTCAGAGAGAAAAAGAAAAGCAATTATCGATAAACAGAGGCAGACTGGGTCAAAAATTCTTACCCGGGAAAATTTATAGTGGCCTCATACTATGGTTTATGGCCAAAATCACACCGGCCTCCGGCCCACCGGGGTTTTCCCGGTAAGGCTTATGGCCAGTCCGCCTCTGTCGATAGAGAAAAAATATGAAATTGTGAAACGCTTTGAGCGAAATGAGAGACCATGTGATATTGCACGTGCTACAGGCCTAAATGAAGCAACGGCGAAAAGCACATGACAATTGCAAACTTGACAGGTTGAAAATTGAAAAGGGCTCAATTGTAAAGGGCTTAAAAATTTTAGAAAACATAGACTCCAACGAAGAATGCGTTATAGCTACAAAGCAAGGAATAAAAAAATTATTAGCTTGCTACGAAGAAATTCTGCGTGAAAAAAAGAAGTCTGTGTCGTCAGACGAATTTGTTAGATTTTATGAAGCGATCGACATCGAAATAACTTTTTTACGTAAGTCATTTATTTTTTTAATACATATTTTGTATTAATATGTATAACGAACTGCAATTTTATTAATATTTTTCTTCTAAACTAGTGTTTTTGTTAGTCCTTGGTCCCAATTGAACAAAATTTATATGTATTTATATGCAAAGTTTTACCCCGACTTACGCGAATTTGACTTAAGCGATTTTCGTCGGACCCACCTATCGCGTAACTTCGGGGTATTACTGTATTTTACTCATTTTTAGGGAATAAAGCACAATTACAAAACGAGGCGGCATGCTTGATACACATAAACAAAGCTGCGCTCGTGTAGCAACTGAATAAGCACCGTAAAAGCAGAGATACACTATTAACACCTCACATTTTACTAAAGCACATTTCTGGGGGTTACTACCATAAAACAATAAAAACAATTTCCAGTTGCGTTTCTGTTAGTGGAATCTGTTATAAACTGGTAGTAAACTCGATCTAATTGCATTTGCGATTATACCGATAGCTGGAATTGTGTTGGTTTTTACGTTATTATGGTGAAATGTGTTTCCCCTTCACTGAGGCGACTCCGTAGCCAGGTGGGAAGGAGCAGCAGTGCATAGCACACGCTTCTTGATTAGACCGGGGTTCGATCCCGTCACCACCAAATATGGAGGATTCAGAAAGGTCAGGGAATGACCACCGCATATCCCGGAGCAATATGGCCTTAGTTGCTAATGCTCCTAAAAACGAAACAACACCCTTCACTGATATAAAACACATAAATACGTTTTCAGAATCTGCTCTTCATTCCTATCGTGTTGCGTTCAACTGCCATTTCTTGTAAACACAAAGGCGAATCGTGCATAAGCGAATTCGGTTTGTGTTATATAAGATATCGTTCCCCTATTTATAAATCGTGTATGATCGAATTTGTGTTATACGAGGACTGACTGTATATATTTTTTAACAAAAGTGATGTCTAAACATTGTTATAAAAAGCTTTTTCTGAAAACATAAAAGCTCTTTTTTTTATCCTTCTATATACACTCAATGATCACTGAATTATGGCCACCCCATCCATAATGGACTGTGCCACATATCTAGCAGTATAAAAAGCTGAACAGCTTCCCACACTAGAGCAGTCATAATTTGCATTTGGTTGTGCAAGTTGAAGTAATAAAGTAGCAGTTATGGAACGTAGTAAAGATATTACAGTTTCAAAAGGGCATGATTGTGGGAGCTTTTGTGTCAGGTGCTTCCATATTGGAAACAGCATGTCTTGTCAGTTTCTCAAGGCCCACTGGTTAATGTGTACAAAGAATGGTGTCAAACTACCTCTCACCAACAGAATTGTAAAGGTTTATGCAAGGTGGATGTTTGTAGTGAGCGAAGGCTGCAGTGCATTATGGTATGGGTTCTATGGCAGATCACTGTGCAACAGTTGACATCGCAATACAATATGGGGAATGCAAAAACAATATTCCAAATGACAATGCACCACACACCCAGACATATGGAGTTCCACAGCAGACAACCCAAGAGACACCCTCTCCTCACTACTGATCATCATTGACGAATGCTGTTGTGCCATCAACAAGATAGTTGGACATTGGAGGACTGGAAACAAGTGTGCTGGTCAGATGAGTCCAAATACCTGGTGTAATATGCTGATGGATGCCTTTGTGTGTGGCTCAAGCAACATGAGTCCATGGACCAATCATGCAAGGTGCTCGCTATGCAGACAGGTGGTGGTTGCTTAATATGGGGCATGTTTTACTGGCAAGAACTAGGACTCCCTGGTGCGAATGGACCAATGTTTCACTGTTGAGGTTTACCAGCAGATCTTAGAAGACCATGTGCACCCTGCCATGTTGCATTTTTTCCCAGACAGGAATGGGATCTTCCAAGATGATAATGTGCTGTGTTGTCGGGCCCACACTGTGCACAAGTGTTTTGAGGAACACAGCTATCACCCATCTTGATTGGCCTCCAAATTTGCCCAACCTTAATTCAGTTGAACACCTGTGAAATGTTTTGGAATGGAATGAGAAGTGAAGTGTGTGGACATGCAGCCATCATCTATTCCAAAACTGTGGAAAGCCTTGCAGGCAGCATGGCTGCAAATCCCTAAAAACGTCTTCAGACTTCTAGTGAAGTCAATGCCTAGGTGAATAGTGGCTGTTATCCGTGCGAACTGTGGCCCAACATTGTATTGGATAGGTAGTTATAATTAAGTGATCACTCAGTGTATATATAGATGTGTATGTTTTATTGATTTTAATTCATTATCAATAAATTACAGCTGTATATGTGGAGTTTTTCTTGAAACTGTACAGAGATATATTGCCATCTATCATCTGTGTTTAAAAGTAATAGCAGCTGTTTTTATATTTACAATAATTTTGAAAATCAGTATGGAAGGGCATATCCTTTCAACAAGATTTCAGATGGTGTGAGCTTACACAAACCAAAAATTGGCTTGTGTATGCTCGCACCATCTTATTATAAAAAATTAAATTAATTTTTTTTTCAAAGTTTTGATTTTAATTTTGACAGTAATCCTGCTCTTATGTTCACCTAAAAGCCAAAATAGAAAAAAATTCAAATTTAAAAGCATTTATGTACATAGTTTTTACAAAATTCTTCAAAAAAATTCACTGCAGGATCACTGATGTATGACATCCCATTTCTTTATATGCATCAAGCCCTTTCTGAACTCGATCTTTGTATGCAGGAGACTTGTGGTTACCCAAAAAGTTTCCACAGAGCCATCTGAAAGCCTATTATGCTTTAGTTCTAATACACTAAAGGTATTTTTCAAAGCTTTCATTCTGCAAGAAACTCTCTGATTTGAAGCCCACAAAGATTCTCTCTTTCACTTTTGTGGCACTGATATTTGGGAATTTGTCACTTAAGTAGTGAAATCCTCTCCAGTTCATCCTACCTTAATCCAGTACTTTGCTTTAACACTTATAAACTTTAACACTTTTTAACACTCAAAGCTTTCATTCTGCAAGAAACTCTCTGATTTGAAGCCCACAAAGATTCTCTCTTTCACTTTTGTGGCACTGATATTTGGGAATTTGTCACTTAAGTAGTGAAATCCTCTCCAGTTCATCCTACCTTAATCCAGTACTTATGCTTTAACACTTATAAACTTTAAAACTTTTGTTAAAGCATAAGTACTTAACACTTAAGTACTTATGCTTTAACAGAACTCTTCATCAGGCTAAGTTTAATGTGGAAAAGAGGAAGAAAAATCTTTATTCGGTTCACTAATGAAACACACTACTTGTTTCTGGCTGTTTGTGCTAGTTTGAGGTCAGTCTCATCTGAAGTAATGGACTACAGTAGAATGGCTGTCCCAGAGGTATAGATAGCAATATTTTGTGAACCCTCCTTGCATGTCCATTAACATACCAATGACATTGACGTTACTGCACATATACCATTGATGAGTGTCTTCACATTGTAGTATGTCTACTTTAGATGAACAGAGTGGCCAATCAGGATGGATGGCTCTAAGTTCCCATTATACAAGAGAATAGCTTTCAAACTTTGCTGTGAAGAGTCAATGAAGAAGTTTCATCCAGTTGTAATTTGTGCTTGTGATAATTCCCTAAAAACTCCATTGATATTATGGCAATAGCAGAGCAGACCATTTACTGCAAATAGCATTGCCAAAACTTGGTTTCCTTTTTGAAGTGAGACACTGACATTCCTCTTAACCAAGTTTATCAGATTTTGTCTCAAGGTAGGAAGTTCTGCTTTACCTTTATCTTTGGTTGGCACTAGATTTCTGATGAAATCATTTACTCTTGAGTAAACACTTTCAGCTCCCATGTTTCTTCATGGGGTGTATACTTGGGATCAGCCGAAGTTCTCAGGCCTCCACCAATTGCATTCCATTTCATCTTCTAAAGAATCTAGTTTGTGCTGGCTGTGGAAGTACTGGAATTGGCATACTGTCATCATGAGGAGTTGCTTTTATCATTGAATTCAGGTTTGAATGAACAATTTTGTGTTCATTCTTTCCCGAGAATCTAGTTACATTCACATGACAAAAGTAGCAATCACCATTATGATCTTTTGGCTTTTCCATATTATGGGAAATATCCCATAATATGGAAAAGCCATAATGTATGATCATAATGTGTGATCTTTTGGCAAAAGATCATAAAATATTATGGGTATGGTAAACAGCATTTACTTTTTCCTTTTGTTCAACCAGTTACATAATCCATTCAAACAAGTGGTTCCCATGCCTTACTCTGGCTCTGGTCACTTAAAGGAGAGCCAGTTTATATAACTGGTAAATTTTCCAAATATCTTTTGTGATTCTACACTGTCGTGGTTTAGTCAGGAAAGAACTGCATACATAGCAGAATATGTTAGGATGATTTTTACACTTTTTTTGGCATGGTTAATGTGTTTCAGTAATTCATTGGATCTTACCTGAAACAATTTATAATCAAATAATTAAATTACAAATTTTTTTTTTGTGATGAAAAATACAAGGTGTCCGGACTAGAGGTATCCAAAAATAACGGCTTATAATGCGAGAACCACTCATTATATTTTCTCAAACGAAAGTGCAGTCAATAGGAAATCTCTCCAAGATTTGTTTCATTGTCAAGGTCACTAGTGCAGGTGTGCACGTGCAAAAATGGCATAAGAATGGCTATTGCCTCAGTCGAGATGTGGACACCACAGCGGAAGGTGCAGTGCATGCTTTCGTTAGCTGAATTTCAATCAGTTGTGTGTGTTCAGCAGCGTGCACAAAGGGAACAGAATGTGGATCCTCCCACATCCAAATCCATTCTTCAGTGGGATAAGACTCTAAAAGAGATGGGAAGTTTGGTTTCACAAACTGGGAAATACCCGAAAAAGTGTGTGACCGATGAGACTGTGGGTCGGATGCAAGAGTCATTCTCTAGGAGTCCATGTTAATCAATTAGACTGGCTAGTAATGAACTGCAAATTCCTCGTTCAACAATTCACAACATTGTTCACAAACGTCTCCGTTTGCGTGCATACAAACTTCAACTTCTTCTACACCTTAAGCCAGATGATCACCGCTTAAGAGCTGATTTTGCTGCTGAGATGATCAGCCATATCGATGACAATCCCAGTTATCTTGATCTGTTGTTATTCAGTGATGAATCAACCAGTCACATTTGCGGGAAAGTTAACAGACAATTGCTGCATTTGGGGTAGGAGAATCCTCACCAAGTGATCGAAAATGAAAGGGACACACCAAAAGTCAATGTCTGGTTAGGAGTGCACAAAAATGGTGTCATCAGTCCATTTTTATTTCATAGAGTCCACAGTGATGGGACACATTTACCTTGACATGCTGCAGATTTTTGCTGTTCCACAGGTTCCCCCAGGTTTCAGCAAGATGGTGCTCCACCACACTTCCATAGAGATGTTACTACGTTTTGATGGATGTTGGATTGGAAGAGGAGGCCCAACTGCCTGGCTGCCTAGATCTCTGGATATGACTGCACTGAACCTTTTTGCATGAGGCTTTATTAAAGACTGTGTGTACCAGAGAAAAGTTCGGGATTTGGACAATTTGAAACAGTGTATCATTGAAGCAGTTGCTCTGATAACACCTCAGACGCTGGAAAACACTTGGCAAGAGCTTTAGTATTGTTTTGACATCTGTAAAACTACAAAAGGTGCCCACATTGAACTTTACTAACCTTCATAAAAACTTGGTGAGTTATTCTGTATAATAACAAAAAAATTATTTTAATACATCTTATAGATGCTGAGATATGTGTGTATTTTTGGATACCTCTAGCCCGGACACCCTGTACTTGTGCTGTTAATAGGATCTCTACCTGGGTATGCTGATTGACTGACTTTTCTTGCATTATGTACTGATAACTGCTATGGCTAGAGTTCCAGATTAATTCAGGTGTATCTTTCTTCTTTCCTTAGTCTTATGGCAGGATAGCAGCTATGTTACTAGCCATGTATTTGGAAAGGTATGGGTTCATATCCCATCAATGACACAAGGAACATATAGACATTTTCAGGCAAAGGCTAAGTTAACCAGTTTGTTAGAGATGCATAATTTCTCATAGGATTATTCATTGCACAAATGCACAAAATTGTACCTTAGAATGCACAATTTATAAACACAACATACTCCATAGCTTTGGGGTCTAAGTTGCTTTTCAAACTAATTTTACACACAAATAATCCCAGCTGCCTTGGAAATGCATTCAGATGCAGTCCTTGTGTCTTCATTTATCATTACTGTACCATATAACACCATACAGTGTCCTTTTTTGCATAGTAGTGTAAAGAATTTGGCAGATTTAAATTTGTCTTAGTGTGACAAAGATTTTTAATGTTTTTTTATAGTGTACCATATGTATAAAATCATGTAATTTAATTAATTTTAAATTTAAACTTATTTTTAGATTATTAGCTGGATCACTTGTAGTTGCAGGATTTTGGATCACTGGTACGTCTGTTGCAGAATTACGGTATTGGAATCATGGATATTGGGAAAAGCAGATAATGTGAGTATTATGTATTTTTCTATTAATTATCCCACTGATAATTGGATATCAAAACATTTTATGAAGAAAATAGACCCATTTAATATTAATAAAGTTTAATTAATTTTCTTTTCTAATTGGAGACTGGATTATTTTGACCAGAATTTAATAATTTTTTTTTCATTGTTCAAAGTGGATAAATAATATTATACAAATTAATGATTACAACAGTGAAATCAAATATGATCATAAATTACATGTATATATAGCGTTTTTTCCATGAAAGAATGCCTGTATTTTAAATTTACATATTTTTATGACTAAGAAACATATTACTGGTTAAAGTACAATTTAATTGATTGTCAACTTTGAACCAATAATTCATTAAAACGATGAAGCACACAAACTATTAATTACAACTAGTATTTTCTAAGCCTGCTACTTTCAGTTGTAAAGTTATTATCTAGACCAGCATTTCCCAAACTTTTTTAGTCACGGAACACTTTTCATCTCACAACATATTCACGGAACACTTACGAAACACAAGTTTAGCAGGAGCCAAAGAACTGTTTGCTAATATTTTATTACATATGACGCAGTGTGCATCAGCAGCATCTTTATTTCTAACACATGTAAAGCCGAAATTCAAATAACTGTCATCATACTTTCGTTTTGGTCTTTTATTAGTCGGTTCCTGTTTTTTCATTTTGATTTTTGGGGGAACGAAATGCTGTGATTGTTCATCCTCACTCTGAAGAGTGACAATATTGTGATCGTTTTCATCGACCACAGTTGCAATACTAGAAGTGCTTGCTTCTCGTTTTAAAGTTCCTTTTTTCAACCACAAATCCATGGTCACATTTTTTAATAATAATATTTCAAAATACTAATAATTATCAAAAACAATTTATACAAGGAAGCGAGTTTAGTTATGATATTGGTTCACTTCCTACTCTCCTTCAACCTGTGTACTCCAGGCTAAATCGCATATGAATGGCATACGAGATCACTACATTGCTACTTTTTCGTAGATACCATTACCTCTATGCACACTTCTCTATGCAAAAGCCCGCCACAATAAAGTGTTCCGCGGTCTATTTGATTATTAGTCTATGCCAGTATATTAACAACTGAAAAAAAATAATGTTAAATGTTATAATGATACAAAAGTGGTGTATGCTACAAATATGCAAAATTTATTTTATTTTTTTAATTATTAATTACGATTTTTCACGGAACACTAGTGTTCTGCAGAACACAGTTTGAGAAATGCTGACCTAGACAGTGCCCACTATTTCTTGTGAAACCTGAAGCAATATTTAAAATAATGGAAATAAAATTAAATAATGTTTGCTATTATGGTGTGATCTGCATATGTTAAAGCCAGTAAACATGATAAAAACATTAAATTAATTATTTTTTTTTCCAAGAAAGAGAATATCAGATCATCGTGATTAACCATGACTATTTAAATACCTGCCATTTTGTATTAGATTATGATGGATGTCTTGCACAAATTGGCAAAATTCCGTATACAGAAATAATAAATAGTGCATGTTAATAGAATGCCAAAAACTAGGAAAATGCTCCCAGTTTTTTTTCTACTTCAAAAATAGTCCTGAAGTTGAGTTTAGGAAAATCTTGAAATTTTGCCAATTGTGTTAAGTTTAGATATTAAAGTGACCAGTTATTTAATTGTAGCATTTAAATAAGTTATCTTAATAACCAGTTATATGAGTGTTTTTTCAGTAGTTGGATTGTTACCTTATAAACCATTTGACCGGGTACGCGGTTATCCATGTGTTGGACAAGATTTTGCAGCTCCAATAAATGCCAAGTTTTTATTAATATTTAGAATTTTATTGACTTAATTGTTATATTAAATTATTTTCTATAAGTAGTTTTATAGTCATAGTCAAACTCTTTTTTTTTTTTTAATTTAGATAGTGATTTTGAAAGCTAATACTTAGCATCCATAGATTTTACTGTTCTTAACTTGCCACCATTGTTATACGATACAGAATAGCATAACGTATATCCTGAACTTGGTAGCGTAAGGTTTAATGTAAAACTAGATAGCAAAATACAGTGGCGAACAAAAAAACTGCATCACTTGTGAATTTTGCAAATAATGTGTTTTGCACTGCATTGTGGGTTGCAGAAATGTTCAAAATGCATTTGTTAGTTGGGATATATATATCTCTCTGTATGAAATCCAATAAAAAGATTCCACCTGATATACCCAATTGCCATAAATATCTTCCCAAAGGGTAAAATGTGTAATTAATGGAAATATGAGAAATCATGCAAATGGCAATCATGACAACCAAACATACGTTTTATCGCATTTATGTATACAAACTGAAATGACAAGTTAATGTACTGTAAATCAGCAAAATAAGTCCTTAGCATTTTGTTGTTCCTCCTCTAGCTGCAATTACAACGATCAGACATAGATTTAGTCAATGGATATACGGTTGCCCAATTTCGTGGTACCACACCCTTACAATGCTCTCCTGCAGCTGAATCTTGCTTGTTGGCTTCTTCTGAGCAATTTTAGATGACATTATATACCAGCAATTTTCAGTAGGGTTCAAATCTGACTGTTGCCGAGCCAGTCCAATGCTGTAATGCCAGCATTTCTGAGGTATGACCTTAAGGGAGAAAAACGAAGGAAAACATTGGTGTAAGTATGTTTTAATCCTTGTGAGACAAACTCATCATTAAATCTAAATAGCATAAAACTTACCAATTTTGCTGTGTGGCAAGGTGCTGAGTCCTGTTGAAAGTTGCAGTTTTTTGGATGTCTTTGTGGTGATCCCTAATAACAGGTTTCAGACACTCCTCCAAGATAGCAGTGTAGGTTTCTGCATTCACTGTTCCATTAATAAACTTAATTTGCCCCACCCCTTTGCTTGTTATGCATCTCCAGACCATCTAACCAGCAGGGAACTTTACAGTCGGTGTTATGCAGTCAGGAAAGTATGTCTCTGATTTTCGTCTTCTGACCTATCGCTTTCCATCCAAGCCATGTAGGTTGAATTTCGATTTTTCAGAAAAGATGATGGCGTCCCATTGCTCTTTTGTCCATGAAACATGCATTTTAGCCCAAGCAAGTTGCTTCTTCCTCATTTGTTGGGTCAACAAAGGCTTCTTTTTGGGCCTATAGGCATGCAGACCACATTCTGAAAGCCATCTTTGGATAGTTCGTGCACTTGTTTCAACACCAGAGGCCATCTCAAAGTCCAGTTTTAGATCAGGAGCAATTACGAAGGCATAGCCATTTCAAATATCGATCTTGGGAAGGCGTAGTTACTCTCTTACGGCCAATCCAGGTCTTCTCTTTACATCACTGGTTTCACACTTTAATTTCAGCACCCAGGATACTGTTGACTGGTGGCAGCCTATTTTATCAGCAATAGCATGCGTAGGAGGCGGGCAACAACTGAGCGCGAACTGCAGCAAACCTCAAGTGTCACGTATTGAATGTTCAAAGAATTCAAAATATGAACAAATAAAATAAAACAGTAAATAATAAAAATTATAAAAATAAAAGGAATTAAAAATTTTAAAAAATTGAAAGTAAAAATAAATTTTTGAAACGAAAAAAATAAAAAATATATAATCAGAAAAATTACAGATAAAAATAAGTAAATAATATAAAATAAAAATTAAATTCAGAAAAAATAAAGTAAAAATAAGTAAATAAAATGAATAAAAATCCCGCACCAGCAGATAATCCCGCCTCAGGACCAGGCGCCTCCGTAGCCAGGTGGGAAGGGACAGCAGTGCGTAGCACACGCTTCTTGATTAGACCGGGGTTCGAGCCCATCACCACCAAATACGGAGGATGCGGAGTCAGGGAATGACCACCGCATATCCCGGAGCAATATGGCCTTAGTTGCTAATGCTCCTAAAAACCAAATAACAACAGCCTCAGGACCAGCCTGAGGCCAGCAGAAGATAAAGGTCAAGAAGGCACAGTGATATCATTTGGCATCATACAAGTATGATTACCAACTATCCAAGTAGAAGGTGGTGGTGAAGATGGTTCTTGAGCTAAAAATGGTGGTGGTATCATGAGATGGCAGTGATGGAGGTGCTGATCTAGACTGTTGGTAGATCCTGAATAGGAGTAGTTCCTGAAATTGGGGCACTACTGATGAGTTGTCCTCATCTGGAAAAGGCTTTATGTGCAAAATCTTGCAGATGAAATTTTTCTTTGGATTCCAAGTGATACGACTCATTGCCTAGAGAAAATGGTTGACACACAGCAGACAGAGGCTGACATAGATCCAAGTAATATGGACAGGTGAAAAAAACATGCTGCCAGTATTCTGGGCTACCACAATTACAGATGGGAGAATCAGACAGGTTAAACATATCAAGTTTAGCATGAAGGGAACCATGTCCAGTTAGAAGAAAAAGAGTGCGTAGACTTGAACTGAACCATTTTAGAATAGACTTTTGTAGGGCAAAGGACACAGATGGAATAAGCTTTCTCATGACCATACCTTTGGAAGAAGAAGAACACCGATCTTGCCAGAGTTGAACCAGGCAGTTCCAGCAACAAGTTTTTTCAGTTTTTGCATCGCAGTGGATATTAACAGTTAAGTCTAAAAAGTCAACTGAAATAGTATGTCTAAGGCAGTGGTTTTCAACCTTTTTTTAATAATGGCACCCCTAAGTAATTTATTTTATTTTGCAGCACCCCTACTCAATTTTCTGCCTGTTAGATCTGATTCTCTCCCTGTGTGTGTGTGTACTCGTATATATCTAATATTAAAAAATATATGTTATATGATAGTTATTACAATAATATAGTTAGAAAAATTACATTTCATAATACAAATTATATATATACAGTATATAATAATTTTATTCTTTATATAGAGGTACTAAGTAAACATAAATTTAAAAAAAAATAAATTTAAGTAACTTAAACCCAAATTATGTGGCACCCCTGGAATGTTGTTGCGGCATCCCGGTTGAAAACCACTGGTCTAAGGTAATAGCAAAAACCTCAATAAGCGATTTGGAGGTCCAGAGGTAGGCAACCATTTAAAACCTGGAGCGCAGCTGTCGAGACAGCAACAGGTACGACTCGTCATTAAGATCATACATCTTTGGATAGAGGAGAGTTTCTCTTGGATGGCAATCTTCTTAGTATGCCAAAACCAGGTGCCAACACCATTGGTACAAATTGCATTTTACAGAAGTCGTCTTTTGTACAAAAGACGAAGGGTGCGATGGTTAATACCCCAGGATTGATGCAAAAGACAGACAAGCATAGATGTATACTTGGCTGTTTTATCATGAAGATGCAGGATGTGTTTATGGAAGTTTAACTTACGATCTAGAATAATACCCAAAAATTTATGCAAGTCAGCCATAGAGAGAAGGCATGAAAATGTTTAGGTTGCTCTTAAGATAAAGAAGCTTAGTCTTATTAGGAGAAATGGTAAGTTTATTAATAATGGACCAAGAGCACAGATCATTCATAATTCTACTGGCAGTATATTCCAAAGCATGAGAATTACCAAGGACAAGAAGGGTTAGATCATCGGCATATGCTATTTTAGAAGCATTGGGAGTTGAACGGAGAAGCCACTCATCTAGAACCAAATCTCAGATGAGTGGACCATGCACTGAACCTTGTGGGCATCGTCGAGAGAAAGAGTGACTTAAGTTGCTGAGTTCCAGAAATGACTTGTACAGAATGGTGGAGGAAGTAGTTGCAGGTTAATTTGTAGAGTTGTGAGGAGCAATGAGCAGCCCTAAGGCAAGCAAAGAAGCCATCCCACCAAAGGGAGTCAAAGGCTCCAGAGAAATGTACAAAAATAGCCATAGCATATTTAAATGTGCAGTTGTTTACTCTAGTAGGTGCCGCCAAAGATGTTTTCACATTAATAAACTCCTTCCTTCATACTCTTAGGCATTTAGCCAAGAAATATCTTTTGGATTACTTTGTTATATGTTTCTCACAAGATCAACAAAATCTTAAATACAAGTTCTTATGTTTCCATTAGTTTTTCATTCCTTGTTTGATCTGAAACCGAACTGTTATTCCCAAAGTTACCAATTAATGATATATTAATTTCAGTAGTGTAGTGCCCAACAATATTAAAATGCTTGTATGCATTTTAATTTAATTCACACTTTCAGCATTTCTGCTCTAATTGAATTAGAGCAGAAATGCTGAAAGTGTGAATTCCTCTGAAATCTCCATATTCAGCTTGATTTTTCTTTACATATATTGGTACAATCAGTACCTTAGACTAGTTTTCAGGAACTTGTCCTTCAGAAAGCATCCTCAGGATAATGTAGTTTAACCACTTTGATACTTTTTTCACTCACACTTTCAGCATTTCTGCTCTAATTCAATTTTTATGGGCCTCTTCACATGACTGAGTTAGTTGGTCTCAGGTGAGGGTAGCATGGTTTTTCCTCCAGCAAACAGAAAAATGACCTCAGAATACATGCAATTTACTGACAATATAAATGGAGCAATATGGCCTTAGTTGCTGATTCTCCTAAAACCCTATTAAACTTACAGCAACAGCTCTAATTTCATCTACTGCTATTGCCTTTTCATACTTGATATTTTCCATGATCTATTCCATCTCAATAAATAGATGGTATCCAAAATAACACCCATTTTAATCTTTTCCTCCTCTTTGGTAGCCTTAAACTACTTCATCAAAATATTTACATATTTGTAAAATACTCTGCTTTAATATAACTCTTACTTTGGCTTCCCCCTCCCCCCCAGTTCTGATATTTTTAATTAAGCATCTAAATTAAAATTGTGGAGTTGGTAAGTTGTGACTTGCTGTAACATATATTTGGTGACTCATCTAGACAGTAAATCATGAATCACCCATTTAGCTCTAATCAGGCTGAATTAGTGTATGTTATTATTTTTCATCACATACTGAGCAGTGAATTTTCATCAAATTTTGTTTCAGATTAGGGAAAAATGCAATGCAAACCCACACAATGTTAAAACAGCTGTCAGAGAAGATGCTTTGTCGTTTTGTCTTTTTCAGTAGTTTGCAAAGCTTAAAGGACACTTTCCTGTCAAAGATGATACTCGTTCTGGCCACCCTTCACAAACCATTTAATTGTTACTTGTGTTTACAATTTGACTAGGAGTAATCAACATTTTACTATCTGCAAAGTTGTTAGTGAAATTAATTTCTTATGGGTTATGTTAATCGAATCTTATTACAGGATTTGGGAATGCCACACATTTCAATAAAATTGGTCCCTTTCATATCGGGACCTTTGCCAACATGCTACTGCTGACCTACATTTTGTTTCTTCCATAATTATTGGTGCAGATTGTAGATATATGGTTGTGACCTGGACACAGATTCAGTCCAAGATATCTTGATCAAATATAAAGACCATGCTTATACTTTTTTTTTTTAACTTACAGTTCATTTGTCCTGCAAGGTCAAATGAGAAATAAAACAATATAGCTCTGTGAAGATTGTGTAATGCTGTTTGGAGAAAAACAGCTAGAAAAGTGGTCTTCAGGGACACTTGATCCTTTTCATTCAAGAATTTCTTGTGAAGCACTTAATTACTGTGATTTCCCCCATCTGCCAGAATTAACACCAACCCTGCAATTTATTTTTGTTTCCCAAGCTTAAAGCCCTACCTTGTCCCTTGAAAGCTTACAGATTTGCAACAACCGAGGAAATTCAGAATACAACATAGGATCTATTAGCAATTCCAAGAGAAATGCTTCCTGCAGAAGCATTAGAATTTAGCATATACAATGTCACAAGGAGATCCATGTGAATATCCATTGAGCTTCATTTCCCATATATTAGTTAGTTCAGTCCCTAAACTCCTTGAACACACCTTGTATGTCAGTCCACTTGCACTTTTCTTTATATTCCAATAAGGATTTATTAGACTCATTCAAATAATAAAGATAAAAATAAGATCAAATGATAAAGTAAATAGAATTTTTAACAAATCTTAAAGGTCACTAATTTTGTTGTTGCTTAAGATATTATAAATTTAGATTTTGAAGATTACATGGCTGTTAATCTTTTAATTATAATTGCATTTTGTTTTAATACCAGGAAAAAAAGGGAACGAGAAAAGAAACGGGAAGAAAAACATAGTAGCAGTCTTTTGATCACGGCCCATGATACGAAACTTAAAGATGCTCTAGAAGATGACATAAAATAACCTTAAACCGATTACAAAATAGTTATTTTCAGATGCACAGTGTACTAAATAAATGCTCTGTGTACTAAAAATACACTTGTTAGTATACTTTTAATTTATTCTATTCAATAAATTTTTTCTGTTTATGATTGCTAATATGATTTTTTTTCACAGTATCTATTTATAAAATGAATATGATGCTATCATTATAAGTTACACATGGACATTATTTAGTGTACACTAAGCATACAATCGAAAATTCAAACATTTAGTGTTTTATTCATTGGTGAAACCAATTTTTTTTCTTTTGTTCTTAATCTATCCAAGTATCTGTGGTGCATTGTTACAAAAGATAAGACAATTCTTATTATCTGAGCATGCTTAGGCATACAAGGTAGTATTGAACAGTTAAAATTGGAAACAGTAGTTGTCCAATAATGTTAGAAAAACATTATTGAGAAACTTGTGTGGTATGCAAGAATTTCACATAATTCATATTGCTACTACATACCAAAGTTAATGCAATGCTATCTTTGTTGGAACTTTCTGACCTACCTGTATGTGTTTTTTTTTTTTTTTTTAAACCAAATATACCTGCTCTGTTTTTCAGTTCTTAGGTTAGGCTGAATTGGTGAGGAAAAGTAGTTTTATATTTTGAAAGTTCTTATGAAATTCAGAAAATTTTATCCTGACTTTATTTTCTTATTTCATATTTTTGTCAATTTCTTTCTATTTGCTTAAAATACTTATTACTGTTAACCACTGTTTTGTTATTTTCTGTAATATTTACTTTTCTTGCAAACTAGAGACATGACATGGAAATTAACAAATGCTTTTGTCAGCAAAAACTAGTTTACAGTTTTAATAATAGGAAATCCTACATCCAGTATACTCAACTATTACTTTTTACAGAGGACGTTTTTGAACCCACTTTGAGATTCTGTAATCAACTCAACCCTTCAGATAGAAACAAAAGAAAAACAATTTTCATTTCTATCTCAAAAATTGTGTGCAGTATTTTTGAATTGACTTGATAACACAATTCCAGTGGGTTCAGAAATGTTATCTCTAAAAAAAAAGAAAAGGTTAGTACAGGCATCCCCTACTTAGTGCTTTTAATTGGGATGTAAAAACACGAAAGTTAAGTGAATCCATGTTAAGTAGGAAACAATGTAAATAATTTTAAATGGTTGATGTGATAACTGTTTCTGGTTGATTATAAGTTACCATTTCTTTATATAAAATGTTTCTTTACATTAAATTTAACAGAAAGTTCATTAATTATGCAATAAAACAGCTACAGTATATACATACCATATTTATGTTATTTACAATAACAGCTTCTGATACTGTTATCAGATCAATCAAAAGCACTAAATGTAGCATGAATCTACCCCTCTCCCAAATTCATTCTTTTTTCAGTGTCTAATTTAGTTTTCAGTGACAAGTTTTTGATGCAAAAACATCTTTGGCAGCACCTAACAAGGGAATGTAACAGAAATGTGTATCATTGTAATCAAATATTTGACCAATACACATTGCAATCATACTAAGGAAGTATGACATCACAAAAGAACCATAATAATGGTTCTTTAGTGGCGCGTCATACTATTCTACAAATGGATTTTGCTAACCTCTTCTAAGCCAAGGATGTTTTCACATAAAACATCTTTTGTGCTTACAGGGTACATGCACAATTTTTTCTGATAGCTTTGTACCTGCTTTGCATTATTAGCACTAACTGATTCACTTGATCTCTGCGAGACTATTTTAAAAAAAGAGAGAGAAGCTGAAACTATCCACACAGTAAACTAAAATTAATCATTCCCAACACAAAATGCACAGCACATAATATGAACCAGAACTGACTGGAAACCAAAACTAAACTGAAAACAGCATTGCTGAGTGGTACTGAGCAATATGCAGCTAAAAGCAACTCCATCACACATTGAACAGTTCCAAAGAGAAGCTTTATAAACATTTCGGCAAACTGCAATTAATTAGAGCTCTCCAAGCAGGTGCTCCCTTTCCCCACTGCTGAATGGGAGAATGTATTTAAAGTATATATTCTTGTAACACGCAAGAAATGGTTCATATACTGCAGTGTTTTACAGCTGTGGACACAGGAAACTTGTGACAGTACAAATGCTGTAGAAAATTAACACAGGGATGTAAATTTCTCATGGGCAATAAACAAGAAGTTTTCAGAATG